>NW_020838051.1:2346719-2537751 GCF_003676395.1 Aethalodelphis obliquidens | reverse complement strand
CGGTGCTTTTTTGTGACCACCTAGAGGGGTGGGATAGGGAGGGGGGGAGGGAGGGAGACAGGAAGGGGAAGGGATATGGGAACATTTGTGTGTGTGTGACTGATTCACTTTGTTAGGAAGCAGAAACTAGCACACCATTGTAAAGCAATTATACTCCAATAAAGATGTAAAAAAAAAAAGTCAAAACAAACAAACTCAATTGTCACCATTACACCAAAACTTCACTTTGAAAATTGGTAATTAAAAGTTGAGTCAACCATTGATCTTACCCTTCTAGTCCTTAAGGGTATCCTAACAAATAGTCCTAGTTGATTCTCTTTTTTTCATAAGAATTTCAGCTAATAAATATCATTCTGTAAAACACTAATGAAATAATTGAGTCAGGCAACTATCTTCAGTGGAAGCCAGAGCCATTAGGTCAAAAAAGGTTAATGGGGACCTGGATAGTTACATTAAGTGCCAAAGTACCATATCCCAAATTATTTACTAGTTGCAAGGAAAATGTTACTATACGATGTTATTTCACAATGAAGAGAGGAGGCTGAAATCCCCTTATTTTACCACCACTAAGAATGGGACTTGATATTACTTGACTCTTAACATGATGCAATAAGTACACAACATCACTTATGAAGTATTCCTTCTTAAAATGTTTAATCTGAACCTATATAACTCTTTAAATCCAACATCAAGTTTACAGGAAATTGGAGGACAGAAAAACACCTCAAAGAAACAACCAACCAAAGTGAATCTGAGTCATTCTACAGGACAACAGACTGGGCCTTTCGACATTTCAATTTTATGCAGAAAACAGGAAGGAGGTAATGTTCTAGAATCACTATTAAAAGAGATTTAAGAAATATAACAATAATATGTAATGAATGATCCTTGATTGGATTTTTGTTTGAACCAGCCATAAAAGACATTTTGGGGAAAACTGTGAAATATGAATATGGCCTGGAATATTAGATGCTATTAAGGAATAGTTATTAAATTTTCGGTATGAAAATAATATGATTAGTTAAGGAAATATCCTTTTTTCAGGGATGCATTCTAAAGAAATTTCATGATGTCAGTAATTTAAAATTATTCATCAGAAAAGAGATGAAGCAAATATGTCAGAATGTTAATAATTATATCTATGTGATAGGTATGGGATTATATCTATGTGATAGATATGGCTAATTTTTATATTATGCTCTCTACTTTTATGAGCAATTAAACTTTAACCAGTCCCCCCCAAAAGTGATAATGAGTCTCTCTTCTACTGGATAATATTGGTTCTGCACATGATCCCCAAAATTGAGGCACCCGTCTTGATGCCATCAGGAGAGCAAGGCTGAAGGGAAAAGTTGGCATGCTGACGGTGGAAGAGCAGGAGAACAGAAAACCTGCTTCCCTGATGACATTGCTGAACCACTGAATTACCCAACCCTGAGCACCTACTGAGCTTCTTCAAATGTGAGCTAATACAATTTTCTTATTATTTATGCCATTTTGAATTGTATTCAGTTACACAGAGCCAAAAATATCCCAACCAATACCACTTTTGAAAATCAATGTCCAAGTGCCCTCTGCCCACTCACTTGAATGCTCTTCCTGCAGATACTCGCATGGCTTGCTCCCTCACTCCCTTCACGTCTCTGCTCAAACGCCACTTCCTCGGAGAACCCTAGCTGGACCACTCTGTTAAAATAACAATCTCCCTTTGTTCAGGGTAAACTGAAAAACTGAAGATCCTCAGCAAGTTGAAGACTAGTCCTAGGATGCACGTTGACCCCACCAATGTGCAAACACCTTACAACATCCAGAAAAAAATAGTATCGCCCTTTAAATTTTCATAACTTTTCACTTACCCATTTCTTTCCATACTTATTCTATTTTATCATGTATTATGGGTATTTGTGGACACACCTTATCCATCTCACTAAATTCCTGTAGCTGTGTGCTGAAGCCAGTTTGTACCAGCTCTTGAGCACCAAGTATGCATCTCTTTCTAACTCCACTTTCACTGATGTCATATTGGTAGCTTGAAATGGGTCACAGTGGGTGTATTTACACCACGGAAATCAGCAAATGCCACACATCAGGGCTCCCCCACACACAAAGAGACAGTCGTTAAACATTTAGCAGCACACCATGCCTCTGTATCGTATATACTTTTATGTTCCTCAGATTACAGAGGACAGTGTCTTTCATTTATTAATTCAGCAAGTATTTATTAACAGCAAACTATGTGCAAATGGTCCCAGCTCTAGGGAGTGCAACAATGAATAAAACAGACAAAGTCTTTTCCCTTTAGAGCTTACACTCTAAGGTGGGAAACAGACAACAACAAATAAGCAAATAAACATATATAATGTATAAAAAGCAGGGTATAAAAGCAGGGTAAGAGAATAGAGGCAAATCAGGGTTAGGTGAAGGGGAAATGTATTTCCAACACTGGGTGGTCAAGCTAGGCTTCTCTGAGACTGTGGCATTTGAACAGACCTGAAGGAAATGAGAGAGTGAGCCATGTGAGTATCTGCAGAAAGAGCATTCGAAGAAGAGGGAACAGCAACTGCCAAGAGCCTGAGCTGGAAGCGTTCCTGATGTGTTTGAGTAGCTGCAAGCAAGTCAAAGCACCTAGAACAAAGCGAAAAAGGGAAAAAGTAGAAAATGAGGTCACAGAGGTAGCTCGACCAGATCACGTAAGCCTTGGTAGGAACTTTAGATTTCATTCCAAGTGTGACAGAAAGCTAATGAAGAGTTTGGACTGGGAACGTGGCATAATGTTTTGTGTTTTAAAGGGATGATTCTGGATGCCAGGCTGTAGGGGATTAAGAGAAGCAAGGCCACTAGTTAAGAGCTACTGAAGCAATCTAGATGATATTTGGACAAACAGGATAAGCACATTCAGTTGTTAGTTTGAACAAGACACAATCGGGTCATTTGCATGAAAGTGCTATTCACAAAATAGACCTAGAGTAACTCCTGTGAGAGCTGTAGGCAAATGTACAGGTATAGAGATTCCAGGTCTCCTGGCTGAGTCCTGGAGCAATGGAGGACAGAGCCTCCTCTTACACAGACCCACCCAAGCATGCAGCCTTACCCCCACTTGGGAAAGGATACATGCACATACTTACAGGCACACAACAAGTAGAGTCCCCATGCTCCTCTCTCCCTCCCCGCCTTCACTCCTGAGCCATGTCCTGGGTTGCCTATGGCACCCAGAGGGATCAGCCACCCACAATCCCTGGACCAACCACTTCAGATTGAGCAGTAATGTGCTAATATAAAATTTTCCTTTGAAATTTGCTAGGAGAGTAGATCTTAAAATGTATATATATGTATAACTGAGTCACTTTGCTGTACAGCAATAATTAATACAACATTGTAAATCAACTACAATAAAAAAGGAAAGTTCTCATCACAAGAAAAAGAAAATTTGTAACTATGTGTAGTGATGGATGTTAACTAGACTAATTATGGTTATCATTTCACAATATATAACTATCAAATCATTATACTATATATCTGAAACTAACATAATGTTATATGTCAATTACATCTCAATAAAAGAAAATTTCCACTTGAAAGGAGTCCTTTATCTAAATGTCACAAAATCCTGAAGGCTAGCAACCCCTAGTAGACAAGGGTGGTATATGTGGAGATGGTTAAGAAGTAGTCTGCTTTGAAAGGTAGAATAGACCAAACTTGCTAATGAGTTGGATGGGGTTGTGTTACTAGGAAAAGAATCTAGGAATTAGACTAAGCAAGTGGATGAATATTAATGCCCTTTACTGAGATGGTAAAGACTGGGTGAATACTGTTTGGATAGGTAAATCAAGAGTTCTCTTTGGGACATGTTAATTAGAGAATTCTATTATACAATCAAATGCCAATATGGAATAGGCGACTGAATATATGGGTCTGGATTTCAGAGGGTAGGTCACACCTAGACAGATATTTGGAAATCCACTAAGTATAGTAAAGCCATGGATTGAAGAGAATAGGTACTCAATAAACACGTTTTGAGTGAAAAAAAAAGACTGTCCTAATAGGATTTGTGTATATATAACCCTAAGGAGATTTTGGCTCAAGATAATCAATGATATTCACAGTTTTCGGTAACTTCAGTATTAACTCTACAGGAGGAGTCCCAAATAAACAAAAACAATGTGCTTACCTTCAAGGTGCTTATGACAGAATTGAGAAAACAGAAGGAACATCCACACCAACTTTACAGAATTTTTAAAAATCAATAAAGGAGGGCTTCGCTGGTGGCGCAGTGGTTGAGAGTCTGCCTGCCGATGCAGGGGACACGGGTTCGTGCCCCGGTCTGGGAAGATCCCACAAACCGCGGAGCGGCTGGGCCCGTGAGCCATGGCCGCTGAGCCTGCGCGTCCGGAGCCTGTGCTCCGCAACGGGAGAGGCCGCAACAGTGAGAGGCCCGCGTACCACAAAAAATAAATAAATAAAAAATAAAGGGGGCTTCCCTGGTGGCGCAGTGGCTGAGAGTCCACCTGCCGATGCAGGGGACATGGATTCGTGCCCCGGTCCGGGAGGGTCCCACATGCCGCGGAGCGGCTGGGCCCGTGAGCCATGGCCGCTGAGCCTGCGCGTCCGGAGCCTGTGCTCCGCAACGGGAGAGGCCACAGCAGTGAGAGGCCCGTGTACCGCAAAAAAAAAAAAAAAAAAAAAAAAAAATCAATAAAGGCATTGTGTTGTGAAAAACACAACTATAAACTGAAGCATAATCAACTTTAAGTACTCTATTTTAGAATTTCAGAATTTCAAAACCCTTGTATAGAGAAATTCTGCATGACATTTCAGCTTTTCAATTTCCTTTCACCCAGTATTTCTCTAGCTTGCCTGCATATTGGAATCACCTGGGGAACTTTTAAAATGACTTATATGCCATCCCAGAGATTCTGATTTAATTGGTCCTGGCTGTGGTCTCCGCATCAGGGCTGTAAAAACCTTCCAGGTGATTCTGATATGCAGCCAGGGTTGAAAAACACTACTGAAATATAAAAGGCTTGTGGCAGAAGATGCCGGGTATGGTAACAAGAATTTCTTGATATACCTATATGTGAGGGAGCAACCCAAACATCTTTGACCAAATGCATCAATAGGGCTCTCATTAAATAGAGAGGAAAAATATAAAAATTCAAACTATAAAGGGTTAAATCAGCCATATATGTAATCAATCTTTAAACATAAAAAATAAAGACTAATAGAATTGTTTGGTATCTCAAAAATGACTGAGACTCAATTTATCCAAGACTGTACTGTTATTTCAATAGCTGTAAAAAAATACTGTAACTAACAACAATAGAAACATAAAGAAATCAAAAGGTAATGGGGAGAGCCCACTAATTCTAAGTAATGAGATGAAAGCTGGCCTAAATTTTAGAATATGTTTAAAGATATCCAATTGTAGGTCTTTCTCAAAATACAATAGATAGAATTAGACTAATAAATTGTTGCTTAATGAAGACACCAGGAAACTTGCTTTTAATAAATAGGTGAGAATTATATTTAATTAGTATATAGTTTGTTGACTTCAAAAGTGCCAGAAAATATTTAGAAAGTTTATTCTTGAAAACGGTTTGCTTGGTAAAGCAGTTTACATATTAGTTCACTATAGATATTTAGTTAGTGATAAAAGTGGCATTTCAAATCAGTGGGAGAAAGTTTCTTTTTAATAAATTGTACTAGGATAGCTAACTAAACATAAGGCAAAATAGATAAAGCTGAATTCCCAGCTAACACCCTACACCAAAATAAATTATTTACGAAACAAAAGTATAAATAGAGAAAATAAAACAATGAAAGATCTAGAAGGAATTTATCTATTTAACTCAAGAGTGAATTTACTTTTCATCTTGGTGTGGGGAAGACCTTTCTAAAAAAGATGCAAAATCCGGAAGTCATAAAGTAAAATACTGATTAAATTGACAAGAAAAAATTATAAAATATCCACACGGCAACAAAATATTATAACCAAAAAAAATCAGCAAGCAAGGGAAAATATTTTTTAACTATAGGAAATGGCTTCTTTTTATAACTTACATAATAAAAAAGGTGAACAATCTTATAAAAAATAGGCAGAGAATATGACTAGAAAGTTAAAGAAAAAGGGAATATAATCAATTCCATAGTAAAAGATGCTTTATCTCAGTATAAATATATTTATAAACATAAATAAAACATCAATGCAATTTAATCCCTATCAGATTTGAAAAATTAAAAGCTACTTTGTTATAAAGCAGAAACTAAACTTTACACTATTGTAAAGCAATTATACTCCAATAAAGATGTTTAAAAAAATAAAAAATAAAAAGCTATATAACATCCAACATTGTTTTTCTGGTCCAGGATAAGATAGAGTAGATGTACTTTTCCCAGTTCTTCCCATTAAGTACAGCTAAACACTCCGGACATTACATATAAAAGAAACCTAAGACTGTGAAATGTGGTGAAAAGAAAGCAGACTAGCTAGAGACCTCAGGAATCATGAAAACAACCTAGCAGTAAATTCTCTGGGTTCTCCTTCTGGTTGATATATCCTATACTAAGTGCTGGAGAAGCCAGTAACCCAGAAATGCCAGTGGGCAGAGACAAAAACAACTGCAAGAATAGCTTGTACTCTCCAGGAAAAGGGCAGCCTGGCAAGACAAACTTTTAGACAATAACCACACAAATCCAGCCTAGCACCACAAAAAACTGCAGCCCCATCACCCACCACCCCCATCAACAAAGGCTTAATAGGAAGCCTAGATTTTGAGGCTTGCCCAGCAGTAACAAAGTGCTCCTTTTCCCCAACTGGGGTGGTGGTAGAAAAGTCTGAGTGGGAGCTAAGGACTTTCATCCCTGCTGGATAATAATAAACCTCACTCCACTCCCTGTGGTGTCAGTGGGGGCCCACACAGGGAGCAATAACAAGTTATCCTGCTCCCTCCCAGCACGGGGTGGGTGTCAGTGGAAGCCTAATGGGAAGCATGAACTTCCACCCCTGCCCAGAAATAATAAAGTGCCCCTCACCCACAGGATGTCATAAGAGGCCAAGTGGGGAACTTGGACTTCTACCCCCACTTGACAATAATGAGGTGGCATGCTTGTTCACTTTGCCTGCTTGGGGACAGAGGAGGCCTGCTAAAACACAAAATTTAAATAAGAACCAAAGTCATAAATAACACCCAAAATGTCCATGGTACAATTGAAAAGCACTTGTCATACCAAGAACAAGAAATATCTCAACTTGAATGACAATAAGACAACTAGCAGACATCAACACTGAATGACAGAGATGCTAGAATTACATAATAAGGATTTAAAGTAGACATCATTAGGACTTCCCTGGTGGTCCAGTGGTTAAGACTCCACACTTCCACTGCAGGGGGCACGGGTTTGATCCCTGGTTGGGGAAATAAGATCCCGCACGCTGCCTCAGTGTGGCCACAAAATAAATAAAAAATACAGTAGCCATCATAAAAATATAACTATGAAAGTGCTTGAAACAAATCATAAAAAAGGAAGTCTCAGCAAAGAAACAAAAGATATATGAAGAGAGCCAAACCGAACTTTTAGAGCTAAAAGAAAAAAAATACAATAATCTATAAGGAAAAACTCACTGGATGAGTTTAAAAGCAGAATGGGAATGATAGAAAAAGAATTAGTGAACTTGAAAATAGAACAATAGAAATTATCCCATTAGAACGATAGAGGGAAAACAGACTGCAAAAAAAAATGAACAGAGCCTCAGGGACTTCTGGGACTGTAAAAAAAAGATCTAATATCTTGATCAATGGTGTCTCAGAAGGAGTGGTAAAGAAGGTGGGGCACAAATATTATTCAAAGAAAGAGTGGCAGAAATTTCCCCAAATTTAGGAAAATACATAAACCTACAGATTTAAATTTCTGAGTAAATCCTAAACAGGATAAGCCCAAACAAACCCATGCTTAGACATATCATAATCAAACTTCTCAAAACTAAAGGCAAAGAAAAAAAACTGAAAGCAGCAAGAGGGGAGCAATACCCATAGACAAAAACAATTTAAACGACAACAGATTTCTCATCAGAAGCCATGGAGGGGAGAGGACGTGTGGGTGTGACTACAATGGGGTACAACGAGAGATCTTTGTAGTGATGGAATAGTTCTATATCCTGATTGTGGAGGTGGTTACACAAATCTACACATGTGCTAAAAGGCATAGAACTATATACATGCATTGTACCAATATCCATTTCCTGGTTTTGATATTTTACTATGGTTATGAAGAAGTAAATGATGGGAGAAATGGTGAGGAATACACAGATCCTGACTTATTATTCTCATTTATGATTGTTATATACTCCTTACGGGTTGACCCTCTTATCATAAAATGTCTTTCTTTGTCTCTAGTAAGAATTTCTGGCATAAAGTCCATTTTGTCTGATATTAGTATGGCCACTATACTAATATCAACATTAGTATGACAAAACTATGAGTTTTTAACAGAAAAATATTAAAGTATATTCTGGAGTTTCTAACATATGTAGAAGTGAAGTATATGACAACAACAGCATAAACGATGGAATGGCTCTAGGTGGAATTATATTGTAAGTTTCTTATATTATATATGAAGTGGTATAATATTACTCAAGGTAGACTGCAGTAAGTTAAGGTTGCATATTGAAATCCATAGAGAACCCACTTAAAAAAATAGTAAAGAGGTATGGTTTTAAAAAGCCAATTGAGAGTAAAATGGAATACTAAAAAATAAAAGTTTAAAAAACTTTAACTTAGAGGAGATAGGAAAAGAGAAACGAATGAAGAATGGAGGAGATAAACAGACAAACATCAAGAAGATAAATTTAAATCCAACAATATTAAAAATTACATTAGATAAAAATGAACTAAAGACTCCAATTAGACAGAGGTCATCAGACGAGATTTGTTTAAAAAGCAAGATCCAACTATATGGTATTTGTAAGAGACAATTTTAAGTACAAAGACACAAACAGCATAAAAGTAAAGAAATAGGAAAAGATATATCACACAAACACTAAGCTTTATTAAACTCAGAGTAAATTTCAAGACAAGGAGTTTTGCTGAAGGTAAAGAGGTTCATTTTGCAATGATAAAACATACATTCGTCAAAGAGACAAAAAAATTTTTTAACATCTTTATTGGAGTATAATTGCTTTACAATGTTGTGTTAGTTTCTGCTGTATAACAAAGTGAGTCAGCTATACATATACATATATCCCCATATCCCCTCCCTCTTGCATCTCCCTCCCACCCTCCCTATCCCACCCCTCTAGGTGGTCACAGAGCACCGAGCTGATCTCCCTGTGCTATGCAGCTGCTTCCCACCAGCTATCTATTTTACATTTGGTAGTGTATATACGTCCATGCCACTCTCTCACTTCGTCCCAGCTTACCCTTCCCCCTCCCCGTGTCCTCAAGTCCATTCTCTACATCTGCATCTTCAGAACCTAAGTCCTTCAGAACCATTTTATTTTTTAGATTCCATATATGTGTGTTAGCATACGGTATTTGTTTTTCTCTTTCTGACTTACTTCACTCTGTATGACAGTCTTTAGGCCCACCCACCTCACTACAAATAACACAATTTTGTTTCTTTTTATGGTTGAGTAATATTCCATTGTATATATGTGCCACATCTTCTTTATCCATTCATCTGTCAATGGACACTTAGGTTGCTTCCATGTCCTGGCTATTGTAAATAGTGATGCAATGAACACTGTGGTACATGACTCCTTTTGAATTATGGTTTTCTCAGGGTATATGCCCAGTAGTGGGACTGCTGGGTTGTATGGTAGTTCTATTTTTAGTTTTTTAAGGAACCTCCATACTGTTCTCCATAGTGGCTGTATCAATTTACATTCCCACCAACAGGGCAAGAGGGTTCCCTTTTCTCCACACCCTCTCCAGCATTTATTGTTTGTAGATTTTCTGATGATGCCCATTCTGACTGGTGTGAAGTGATATCTCATGTAGTTTTGATTTACATTTCTCTAATGATTAGTGATGTTGAGCATCCTTTCGTGTGTTTGTTGGCAGTCTGTATATCTTCTTTGGAGAAATGTCTGTTTAGGTCTTCTGCCTGTTTTTGGATTGGGTTGTTTGTTTCTTTGATATTGAGCTGCATGAGCTGCCTGTATATTTTGGAGATTAATCCTTTGTCAGTTGCTTCATTTGCAAATATTTTCTCCCAAGCTGAGGGTTGTCTTTTGGTCTTGTTTATGGTTTCCTTTGCTGTGCAAAAGCTTTTAAGTTTCATTAGGTCCCATTTGTTTATTTCTGTTTTTATTTCCATTTCTCTAGGAGGCGGGTCAAAAAAGGATCTTGCTGTGATGTATGTCATAGAGTGTTCTGCCTGTGTTTTCCTCTAAGAGTTTTATAGTATCTGGCCTTAAATTTAGGTGTTTAATCCATTTTGAGTTTATTTTTGTGTATGGTGTTAGGGAGTGTTCTAATTTCATTCTTTTACATGTAGCTCTCCAGTTTTCCCAGCACCACTTATTGAAGAGGCTGTCTTTTCTCCATTGCATACTCTTGCCTCCTTTATCAAAGATAAGGTGACCATATGTGCATGGGTTTATCTCTGGGCTTTCTATCCTGTTCCATTGATCTATATTTCTGTTTCTGTGCCAGTACCATACTGTCTTGATTACTGTAGCTTTGTAGTATAGTCTGAAGTCCAGGAGCCTGATTCCTCCAGCTCCATTTTTCTTTCTCATTATTGCTTTGGCTATTCAGGGTCTTTTGTGTCTCCATACAAATTGTGAAATTTTTTGTTCTAGTTCTGTGAAAAATGCCATTGGTAGTTTCATAGGGATTGCATTGAATCTGTAGATTGCTTTGGGTAGTATAGTCATTTTCACAATGTTGATACTTCCAATCCAAGAACATGGTATATCTCTCCATGTATTTATATCATCTTTAATTTCTTGCATCAGCGTCTTATAGTTTTCTGTATACAGGTCTTTTGTCGCCTTAGGTAGGTTTATTCCTAGGTATTTTATTCTTTTTTTTTGCAGTGGTAAATGGGAGTGTTTCCTTAATTTCTCTTTCAGATTTTTCATCATTAGTGTATAGGAATGCAAGAGATTTCTGTGCACTAATTTTGTATCCTGCTACTTTACCAAATTCATTGATTAGCTCTAGCAGTTTTCTGGTAGCATCTTTAGGATTCTCTATGTATAGTATCATGTCATCTGCAAACAATGACAGTTTTACTTCTTTTCTGATTTGGATTCCTTTTATTCTTTTCTGATTGCTGTGGCTAAAACTTCCAAAACTATGTTGAATAATACTGGTGAGAGTGGGCAACCTTGTCTTGTTCCTGATCTTAGAGGAAATGGTTTCAGTTTTTCACCATTGAGAAATGATGTTGGCTGTGGGTCTGTCATATATGGCCTTTATTATGTTGAAGTAACTTCTCTCTATGCCTACTTTCTGGAGGGATTTTATCATAAATGGGTGTTGAATTTTGTCGAAAGCTTTTTCTGAATCTATTGAGATGATCATATGGTTTTTATTCTTCGATTTGTTAATATGGTGTATCACATTGATTGATTTGCGCATATTGAAGAATCCTTGCATTGCTGGGATAAACCCCACTTGATCATGGTGTATGATCCTTTTAATATGTCATTGGATTCGGTTTGCTAGTATTTTGTTGAGGATTTTTGCATCTATTCTCATCAGTGATATTGGCCTATACTTTTCTTTTTTTGTGACATCTTTGTCTGCAAAGGAGACACAATTTTAAATCGCTATTCACCTAATAACAGAACTTCAAAATGTATGAAGCAAAATTGACCAAACTAAGAGGAGAAATAGACAACTAATCATAGTTGCAATTTTAACACCTCTCTTTCTCTCATGACCTTCTCTGTCTGTCTCTCTCTCCCTGTCTCTCTCAGTAATAGACAGAATGTAGGAAAAAGTAAGTAATGACATAAAAGACTTCAATAATATCAACCAACTAGACCTAATTAACATGTATAGAACACTGCACTCAACAAATGCAGATAAACAATTCTTTTCAAGTGTAGAGTTAATATTCACAAAGATATGCTGTTACAAAGCAAGTCTCAATACGTTTTTAAAAGATAGAATCAAACATAATTTATTTTCTGAATTAATTTAAAAATCAATAACAAAGAGATACTAGAGAATCTGCAAATATTTGGAAATTAAGCCATATCTTTGAAAGAAGCCATGGGTGAAAAATAATCACACAAAATTAGAAAATATTTTGAACTATATGATAATGAAAACACCATATATCAAAATTTGTAGGATTTATCTAAAGCAGTATTTAGAAGGAAACCTATAGCTTTAAAATGCTTGTATTAGGAGAAAAGAAAATTTCTACCTTAGGAAGCCAGACTTAAAAAGGAGCAAACAAAACCCAAAGTAAGTTTAAGATAGAAAGTAAGAAAAATAATAAAAGGGAAATAAATAAAATAGAAAACAGAAAAACAAAAGCTAAAAATTGGCTATCTAAATGGTTAATAAAATTGATAAACCTCTAGCTTGGCTGATGAAGAAAAAATCAGAGAAAATATCAACTACCAGTGTCAGGGATGAAAGTGAGGACATTACTACAGATACTACTACAGGTATTAAAAGGTAATAAGGTAATATTTGAACAACTTTATACCAATGAATTTGACAACATAAATGAACAAATTCCTTGAAAAACAAAATAACAAAATTTATAATTTATAAAATCTAACAAAAGAAATCAAAAATCTGAATAGCCTTATATCTTTTAAAGAAGTTATGAACTTTCCTAAAAAGAAAACTGAAGGCAAGTTTGGCTTCACCTGTGAATCCTATCAAACATTTAAGAAAGAATTACACAAATCTTTCACAAATTTACACAAAATCTTTCAGAAAACTCGGTGTTACTGAACCAAACTCGGGTCTGCTCACCCAACACACAGCAATGCCAATCTACTAACAACCGGGTTATGGTGAAGGAAAGTATAGTATTTATTGCAGGGTGTCAAGCAAGGAGAATGGGCAGCTCAGCCAGAACACCTGGATGGCTTTCAGGCAAAGGTTTTAAAGACAGTGTTAGGGGAGAGGGTCGTAGGATGCCTGATTAGCTTGTGGACCTTCTTTCTTATTGGTTGGTGGTGAGGTCATAGGATGATGTTTTGGGAACCTCAGTCGGCAATCTTCTGGTTCCAACCAGTCTGAGGTCTACGTGCTTGTGATCAGCATGGAGTCACCATCCTCCACTGGGTGAGGGGTCTTAGTTTCTGCAGAACAACTCAGAGATATGCATCACATTGTTATCTATATCCCTTCAGGAGGAACTAGGAGTCCCATGACTCTGTTATTCTAATCATTAACTGCTTGAGTCTGCTCTTTGGAACTCAGGAAAGGCCTAGGAGACTAAAGTCTTTTTTCTACAAACAAGAGACAGGGGGCACAGAGGACCTTTGTACCCAAGAAGGCCCTATAGAGTCCTGCTTGGTTTCAATCCCTTTTCTTTGACACTCCTCAATCCTGAGGGGAACATGGGCGGGGCAAGAAAGGGAATAAAGTTTTGGATAGAGAGATTAATTATAAATTCTGCAGGGGAACTCAGTTTTAGGGGGAATTGGTTTCACTAGGAGGAAGAGACTTTCAATTTGATTTATAAGACTAGAATAACCCTGATACCAAAATCTGTTTATAGGATGTACTTGACTGAATTTGCTTCAGGCCATTGCTTGTCTATAAATTTTAAACCAACATGTATAAAGCCAATGCATACTCAATGAAGCCAACGTAATTTTTTTCAACCCCAGCCAGCAATCCTTTAAAAGTAATCATAAAGCTGTTGGTCATGACATTTGGCTCTACCAGAAAACAATGTCATTGGGAGTAACAGTAATACCACTTTACAACTTTCCCATAATTCAGTCATCAGATTTTAAATAAATCATTTCTCCCAAAGAACAGAATCACCAGAAAGCTTTATCCATGCCAAAGACCCAGAAATTAGTATAAAAGTTAGTGAGTTTTTCTTACACTTTCATAGAAATTACACTCAAGTAACCAAACTAGCTTATCCAAAATGACTGTTACAGGCAAACCAAGCCAAAAGGTCAGCTTGGCACCAGAAATAGTTACAGGCATTTCCTAAGTATTTCTCTTAAGTTGTATAGGAGGAATTTCAATAGCAACAATCCCTTCCAAATAAACGACAAAGCTTGGCCATTAGCAGTGACTGCACTTCAACCAAGAGCAGCTACCATGAATATCAGAAGCACCTTATAAGTAGACACTCACAACACTATGACACAAATTGTATTTTGACAATATAACAAAAAAAGATTTCACAAAGGCCTTCTCTCTTTGCACTGACAAGAGGTTGATACTATACGAACAAACAGTGCATAATCCATTGAACTGTTTGTGTGTGACTGTTTTTTTTTTTTGGTAATATAATGAAATGTGGTTTCAACTACTTTTCCTTGCATCAGTTTTAAGCACAACCATATAAGAGGCATACAGGAAGCCAGCTAGAAGGTGTTTGTCAAAGAAGCAAAAAGGTATCTGTGTATTTGTATGTGTGTTTATTTCAGCAGAGCCATTTCCCTTTTAGGTTCTGAATTTTTTTTTTAATTCAAAGACAAAGAATGACACTACCTAGAATTCTAGCTTTGGAACAGGAAGTTGTCTGCAATTTCTTTGGCAAAATGCTTTTACAAGAAGTATCTTATAAAAGATTACATTACAGAGTGAAGTAAGCCAGAAAGAGAAAAATATCGTATATTAACGCATATATGTGGAACCTAGAAAAATGGTACAGATGAACCGGTTGGCAAGGCAGAAATAGAGACACAGACGTAGAGAACAAACATATGGACACCAAGGGGGGAAAAGGAGGGTGGGAGGAACGGGGAGATTGGGATTGACATATATACACTAACTAGTATGTATAAAATAGATAACTAATGAGAACCTGCTGCATAGCACAGGGAACTCCACTTCACTGTACAATAGAAGCTAACACAACACTATAAAACAACTATACTCCAATAAAAAAATAAAAATAAATAAAATTTAAAAATTAAAGATTACATTAAATGTAATGGAACCGATCCCGAATTCCACACCTAGGAATTTGTTGCAAGGAACTTTTTGGATATGCACATAAGGATGTATATACGAGAACATTTACAAATCAACTATACCCCAATATAAAATAGAAATTAAATTTAAAAAATCACAATGCTGGAACCAAAAAAAAAACGAATATTTACTGCAGTGTTGGTTACAATAGAAACTCATTAATAGTAGCCTAGATGGCAAAAATTAGAAAAATAACTTATAGTTAACCATATGATTAAAAAACATGCAGCCACTAAAAAGCATTCTTCAGACGGATATATATATATATATGTATACACATACATATTCTTTTTATTGACTGCATATATATACTATGTTGCATAGTATCCCCCCCAAACTTCATGTCTACCCAGAACCTGTGAATGTGACCTTCCATCGTTCGTTCCTTGAATTATATCTACTAACAGGTACTCTTTGAGTAAGTTTCCATTTCTGAAGCAAGTTCAAGTTGCTTTACAAGTTCTGAAGTCCTTTTCCTCATACCCCAAAGTATCTTAACACTCACAGGAAAAAGAATATTGAACGTGTGACAAAAATCTCACGAGATGATAATTTAAATATTTTATTTACCTTGGTGTTTAACAACTACTACAAGGATAGTATCAAAGATTTTTAAAAACCCTGTTGAGAGCAAAGTTACTTATTTCTCCAAGTTCAAATTTAATAAAGGCCTCATCCTTGGTATAAAATTTCTAGCCTTCCTCTAGGTACAAGACAAGCTAAACTGATATAAAAAGCAGGACTGTAAGGGAGAAGGAAATGTGCCTTTTAAGAAGAATATTGAATTTATAAAGAGAAGCTAGCCTTCACTTCACCTTAAAGAAGGGGAGACTTGCCATATTTCTGTCCTTAAAACTAAAGTGAGAAGGGGGAGAAAAAATAATTATTTTTTAAGTTGGTGGATTCTGAAAGAAGGGAGGTCTAAAGTGTTCAGAAATAGTGTCATAGTATGACCAGGTATAAAGTGGGCAAAGATTGCTCTCCCTTGAAGTTCTCAGGTCTCAAAAGATTTACAAAGGGACTTCCTTGGTGGTCCAGTGGGTTAGACTCCGCACTTCCAATGCAGGGGGTGCAGGTTCAACCCCTGGTTGGGGAACTAAGATCCCACATGCCACGTGGTGTGGCCAAAAAATTTTTTTAATAAAATAAAATAGAAACACAGAGCTTTAAAAAATTTTTTAAAAACAAAAATTGGAATATACCAGTGTTACCAGAGTTGGAGAAATGAATGAGAGAAGAAAGATAGGGTCTATCCACTTTCTGTGAACCAATGCAACATGGGACAAAGAAGAAGATCTGAGAAAAGAGGCATGAGGTCACCAGTCAGAAGAGGTAGGTGAAATTCCCAAAGGACCACCAAGGCCTAGGAGACTAGGAGAGGTTCTTAGGATTGAGCTCCCCTCCAGCAGGCCTGTTAGGGACACAATCAGTTCATGATAAGTCTACAAATGAGACAGATCGACTTGGGTGACACACAGAAAGGACTACCACTCTTCCAACTACCAAAAGTGTTGCTGCTCCTGTATGGGAAAAGCAGTTGTGACCAAAATAAAGAAGAGAGTCAACTTGTCATGAACAATCATATAAGAAAGCATCTGGTTTTTTTCCTGTCCCGCCTCCCAAGTCCTGCATCAGGGGTACAAACACAGAAAAGATGGCAGAAGTGTGCATATCTGTATTCATTACATACTAAAGAAATAAATATTCTTTTAAGAAAAGAATGAAGCCACATCCAAATACTCAAAATCTTTAACTGCTTTCATACTATTCACCTCTCCATTCCCATTAAGGAAACTGTGGGCTTGGGAGACTGTTCATCAGAATAAACCAAAGGACCTAGCTCCTTATGTTTTATATGGTTCTTGAATGACTCAAATCCTTTGGCATCAAGAATTACACATTATAAAGAACAAACTAGATACAGAGTGGGAAGCATAAAACAATGTTAAAGCAGAGAATGAATAAATGTGTAGAGTCATCTCAACAGACGTAGAAAACTTATTTGACAAAATTCAACATCTATTCATGGTTTAGGAAAAAATTCATCAAACTAGGAATAAAAGGAATCATCCTCAATCTGATAAAGGGCATCTACAAAACAACCCTGCAACTAACATCATACTTAATGGTGAATGGCAGGAGCTCAGCTGAGTTAAGAGAGCTGAGCTGCCAGGTGTCTAGAGTAGACAATTAAAAAAATAAGCCAAGAATGAAAGTAACAAACAATAAAGCTTTTAAACATTTATTGTAATAGTATAAGCAAAACGGCTAAAGCTAGAGAAAGTACTGACTTTCCCTACCCTTCCACACCCACTTCGATTTTCCCCAGCAGTTGAGGGTCAGGTAAATCAGCACAGATGTGGGTGAGGGTCCTCTCACTGTGGACGTATCCCAAACAAAAGGCTCCTGTATGGACTCAGGCCAGTGAGAGGGAGAGGGGGGAGGGCTAGGCATGGAAAAATACTGAGTACTGACTCAGAATGGGGACAAGTGTCTTCAATTTTCCCCTTAATCCCCAAAAGGAACCCTTCACAGAGGCTCCTGAGGAAAGCCTTGCCCAAAGAGTACCTGGGCTAAGAATGAAAACATGTGTAAGAACATGGGCGTCCAGAGAGATCTGAGTCTTTGACTGCAACTCCCTTCAGAGACTGCAGTGCAGTCTGGTGGGAAGGGCATTTCCCCTGTGAGGTCTGCCAGGTAAAGCCTTTGGAATTGCCTATGATCAGGCCTGATAAATCACATATAGGTATTTTATATAGGAGCCAGACTCCTCAGTTAAAGACTGAATGCTTCCCCCTAAGATCAGGAATCAGGCAAGGCTGTACACTCTTACTACTTCTATTCAACAAACTGGAATTGCTAGCCAGTGCAGTCAAGCAAGAAAAAGGAAATAAAAGGCATATAGTTTGCAGAAGACATGAGTGTCTATGTAGAAAATCCCAAAGAATCTACAAACAAGTTACTAGAACAAACAAGTGACTTTAGCAAGATTGCAGTATACAAGATCAATGTACAAAAATCAATTGTATTTCTATAGTCTAGCAATGAAAAATTGGAAAATAAAATTTTTAAAAAACGATTTAAATAGCATCAAATAAATCATAAAATACTTTGGTATGAATCTTAGCAAAACAAGTGATGAAATATATGATAAAATCTATAAAACACTTATCGAAGAAATCAGAACAACTATAAAAATCATGGAGAGATATACAGTTTTAGTAGATTAGAAGACTCAATATTCTTAGGTTAGCAATTCTCCCCAAATTCATCTATAGATGAATGTAATATTTTAAAAATACCAGCAGAATTTTTATAGAAATCAGCAAGCTGATTCTAAAATGTTTGTGGAAAGGCAAAGGAACCAGAATAGTCAAAGTAGTCTTCAAAAAGAACCAAGTTGGAAGACTCACACTACCTGATTAACTGACTTACTATATATAATCAACACACTGTGCTATTGGCCAAAGGACAGGCACATAAATCAATGGAACAAAAGAGAGTCCAGAAACAGACCCACATACACATGGTCAATTGATTTTCAATGAAAGTTCAAATGAAATTCAAAAGAGAAAGAACAGTCTAGGGCTTCCCTGGTGGCGCAGTGGTTGGGAATCTGCCTGCCAATGCAGGGGACATGGGTTCGAGCCCTGGTCCGGGAGGATCCCACATGCCATGGAGCAACTGAGCCCATGCGCCACAACTGCTGAGTCTGTGCTCTAGAGACCACGAGCCACAACTACTGAAGCCCATGGGCCTGGAGCCCGTGCTCCGCAACAAGAGAAGCCACCACAGTGAGAGGCCTGGGGGCCACAATGAAGAGCAGGCCCCACTCACCGCAACTAGAGAAAGTGTGTGCGAAGCAACAAAGACCCAATGCAACCAAAATTTTTTTTAAATAAAATAAAAAATACATTAAAAAAAAAAAAGAACAGTGTATTCAACAAACGGTGCTGGGACGTTTGGACATCCCCATGTAAGCAGAAAAGAAAGAAAAGAAGGAAAGGAAAGGGGAAAAAAGGAAAAGAAAGGAAAGAAAAAATAATTTTAGTCCATTTGTCACATCAAATACAAAAATTAGCTCATAATGGATCATAAACCTAAATGTAAAACCTAAAACTATAAGTATCCTAGAAGAAAATATAGGAAAAAATCTTTGTGACCTTGAGTTAGGCAAAAAATTCTTGTATACAATACCAAAATCAGGTTATGTAAAAGAAAAAAATAATAAACTGCACTTCATCAAAATTAAAAACTTCTCTATCAAAAGACACTAAAGTAATGTACCAACAGGCCACAGAATGGGAGAAAATATTTGCAAAATATGTGTCTGATAAAGGACTTGTCTCCAGAATACATTAAGAGCTCTCAAAACTCATCAGTATAAAAACAAACAACTTGATAAAAACTGGGCAAATGATATGAAAAACACTTTACCAAAAAAGATACATGGATACTGAATAGACATATGAAAAAATGTTCAACATCATTAGTCATTAGGAAAATGCAAATCAAAAGCACAATGAGATAACATTACAAATCTATTACAATGGTTAAAATTAAGAAAACTAACTCTACCAAGTGCTGGCAAGGTTGTAGAGTAACTGGAACTCTCATACATTGCTGGTGGGAATGCAAAACGGTACAGCCATTGCGGATCATACAGCATGCTGCCTTTTGAGGCACTTTGAGGCTGCCTTCTTTTACTTATCTTTCACTTAAAATGCATTTGAGATTCATTCACATTGTTGCTTGTATCTATAGTTACTTGCTTTTTATTGCCAAGTAGTATTCCATTTTATGGATAAACCAGTTGTTTTTATCCAGTTTGGGGCAATTATGAGTAAGGCTGCCTATAAACTTTCACATACAGGTTGTTTTTTTGTTTTGTTTTGTTTTGTTTTTTTGAGGTACGTGGGCCTCTCACTGCCGTGGCCTCTCCCGTTGCGGAGCACAGGCTCCGGACGCGCAGGCCCAGCGGCCATGGCTCACGGGCCCAGCCGCTCCGCGGCACGTGGGATCTTCCCGGACCGGGGCACGAACCCGTGTCCCCTGCATCAGCAGGCAGACTCTCAACCACTGCGCCACCAGGGAAGCCCTCACATATAGGTTTTAATGTTAACATAAATTTAGATTTCTTGAGGGTAAGTACTTAGGAGTGCAATTGCTGAGTCACATAGTAAATGTATATTTAACTTTAGAAGAAACTGCCAAACTATTTTCCATACCGGCTGTGCCAAAACGGCTCAACTACAGGGACAATAACAGACCAGTGGTTGCCAGAGGTTGGGGTGGAGGGAAGGGTTGGCTACAAATGGCCACAACGGAACAAAGTGAGTGATATAACTATTTTATAGCTTGAAGGTGCTGTCTGTTACAGAACTGTATGTGTTCGTCAATACTTTTATAACTGTACACTAAAATGACTGAGTTTTATGTATGTAAATCATATCTCAATAAACCTGAATGAAAGCCATTTATGTAGAAGGAATGCATAGAAATCCTAGGACATCCTATGCCATATTTAAACCAAAGATCTGAGATAACAGATGGCTTCCCATTGCCTTCAGGATAAAAAAAAAAAAATCTAACTCCCTTAGTTGGATGTATGTGGCTTTTAACCATCTGGCCACTGCCTGCTTCTAGGAGGTCAGCATTAGTTCCATTTGGGTCTCATCTCAACAATGACTATCCACATTTGGGCATTTCCATTGTTATTTGAGCTTGTTTTCAGCCCTTCCCAGCCATTCCATTGACTTCTGAAGTCATAATCTTCCTGCTTTAATACTTTAATACCTAGACCCCACCAAGCCTTCTCACCCGGCCTTGGCATGCAGCTAGCTCACTGACAGACCTCTTGGCAGGGTCCCAGATTCTCCCTACATACAAGCGGCCAAGAGAAGGGGCGTCACCTTCCCAGCCTCACTTCAGAAGACTGAACGAGACATAAACATAGGTATATATGTGCAAGCACATGTTTCCTGTAACACTTCTGCGACGCTCTTTACAGATAAACAACTCCTTTTATTCTCTCTGTTGATTCAAGTATAGCACAGCTTGACATCCCTATTGCTACAGAATGCAATAAGTCTGATCAACAGTCGCAAACTAGGAGCAGTGGGGAGCCTGGATGTAGCACTCTCAGGCTCTCATGCAGCAGTTTTTGCAAAGTGGATTCACCAAAGGTTACTCACAGCATAGACAGAAGGAACTTTACCGTCATGTCCCTGTTTGGACCCTGAATTCTAATAATCACTCTCAGCAGTTTGAATATATCATTCTGTTTCTAGAAAAGCAGGCTTTGCACCCCTGATTTTACCAGAGGAAATTTTTTCAGAATAGAAAAAACAATGATTAGGCAAATTCTGAAGAAAATAATTTTAAATATGTGTTCAAAGTACTTCTTGCTGGTATTAAAAATAGCAAAGATGGCTCAAAGTGAAGTGAAGATAAGCCTATCAAGGACATATGGTTTCAGCAAAGCAGTCCATGACAACCATTTCAAATGCTTCGGGGTCCTTCTCAATTATTTCTGACTTCAGAGTCATCCATGTTCCATGCTAAAATGAGACCTCTGCTTAAGAATGACTATCACTGCACATGTTTAAAAAAATTTTAATGTTCTCTCTTTTTTTTTAATCTAAACCAACCTATCCCATTAAGCAATTGAGTTTTGCTTTCTTAAAACTCTTTCTTTCCTTGGACTCTGGGACTTTAGCTTCTCCTCATTCTTTTCCTACATTTACAGGCAACTTCGCAGTCCATCTTCTTAACTGAACTCAGGGCATGTCCCTCCCACTCCGCATCCTGGTGGAAATCCTCCTGTAATTAGCGACATTAGAGTGTTGCATATAGGAAAAGCTGAAGACAAAAAAGCAGTTTGGAGGGCTCTGCTCTGCACTCAACCTCTCAAACATCCCATCTACTCCTCTGGTTTTTAACAACTTCCTGATTTCCAAACATGTGGCTCTACTCCAGACTTATTTTCTGAGCTCCAGAGTTATCTAGTAGTCTGGCTGTCTTGTTAGGGGTGCCACAATCTCAAAATATCCAAAAGTAAACTCATCCTTTCTCCCTATCCATTTTCCCAACATATTCTTATGTATACTCCATATCTTAGCAATGATTTCTCATACATTGTCTTGCCAATTCTACCTCCTAATTATCTCTTGAATCTGCCTCTTTCTGTTCATTCTCACTACTATAACCTTAGTCCAGAATGTCTTTAGCTCTTATGTGGACTCTTTCTGTAGCAACTAGTTACTTTTCTTCATACACACACAATTTCAGCCCTCCCTTCCAGGGCATCCCTTACATCCTCACCAAAAAAGGTCTGTCTTTCCAAAATGCAAACTTGACCATATTTCTTCCCTAGGTAATATTCTCTAGAGGTTTTCATTGTCTACAGGATAAAACCCAACTTCCTTAGACTTTTTATAAATTGGCTCCTACCTATTTGCCATCTCTTTATCTCCTAATCAACCTTCAAAACCATACTCAGATGTCAACTCTTCTATGAAGCTCTCCTAACTAACCCCTCTCCCCACAGACCACTTAGGCCCTCCTTCCTCTATGTCACGTACCTAGTATCCTTATCATTGCTAAAATAAATTATAATTAATTTGTGTACAGGTGCTACTCATCTAAAAAGATAACCTCTATGAGGAAAGATTATTTATTGTTCCTATCTACATACTTAGCACTTGTTCTCAATCACCAGGTGGTGAATGGATGAATGATTAAAGTGAAGAAGAAATCAATTAGTAAACCATCAACGACTGTTTATTTTTCTAAACATTCCGACTAGATTTCCTAATTGTCTTGAATGAAAAAGTTCCTGCTGCAATGATCATTTGAGCAATTGAAACTGCTATGTTGGCATCGATTGTGACAATATATAAAAGAAAAATAAAACCTTGTTACATATCTGGTGCTCTGAGTAATAACCTTGAAAACAGGCCATGAAATTTCCCCATTAAAAAAAAAAATCCCAATGATGAGGTCTCTGCCATAGTAATAAAATTCTGGTAAACATCGTGACCATTTATTTAGGAGAAGAATGAATTTGCAGCCTCAAGTGCTAGAGTCTCGTGGAGAAGGAGTCAATACAGCCAAAAGGAAATCCCTGTCGCAAAGAGGACTAGAAACTTTATCACCCTGGAATATTCCAGGTCAAATTCAAAATGGATCATTCTTTGACATTTTAATAGGTGTAAATTAAATATGGTAATAGGTACATTTAACACAAAGCATATCTCCTTCAATCAGACCACTATAAAGCTCTTTTTTTGTAAGTAAATACTTGGATTGAGTATCTTTATATTCCCATACGTATGCACAGATACCGTCAGATGAGAGAATAGCAAAATTAATCTGTTCAGATAAAAAGGGTGAGTCAAAGAGAGACAATGATTACCATTGTTTTGCAGAGTAAGTGAAATTTACATTTCTGTTGTTTGTCATAATCCATTGTAATGAGAATAAAGACCAGCAGTCTGGGAAATCTCTAACAAGCCAGAAGCCCCTGCTCAGCTACATCTAACTTAGACTCTGACCCACACTGACGCGAGAAATAGAAGAATTTGTATGAATCTTTCAAATACCACAGAGATAATGGAAAACCTAAGTCAAATTTCAGTCATTGCCCCACAGAGTTGATAAACTCATACAATACTGACATGTCCCTGAAATTGTAAAGCAATTAAATATTTGTCAAAATCAAGCCTGTTCTATTTGGCTCAAATTCTGTTATTTTATGTCTTCCTACAGCTCCATCAAATTTTACCTATTTATATTTCCAAAATCAATGGCAACCAAGTGTTTCAGTCAGGGTCCAAATGGGTTGGCACTCGCAAATTAGGTTAATTTGAGGAGGATTTATATTAAAAGGACCTCTTTTAAAAAGGTGTGGGCAAGATGCAGGGGAACCACAAGTAGCCCAGGGTTAATAATACAGGGACAATTACAACCCCTAGGCTGAAAGGGAGCGGGGGAAGGGAACAGTTTCCAGAAAGCAAAAGGAGAGAGTTGTGTGAAGGGCACTGACCTTCAGAAGTTCTCAGCCAGCCCAAGGTAACTTTGGAGGGAGGGAGCCAAGAGATAAATACCTGATCTCACTCCCTCTCTGAACTTCTGCTGGGGCTACCATGGGCTGAACCTACCTGGAAGCCAGAGGACATAAAACACCTTGATGAGATCCACACAGGTCAGCATCCCAGGGCAAACACAAAAGGAGACTGGCTCTGGAAGGACAAATGGAATCTATCCAACACTCCATGTTTTAGGGCAAAACAGTTTTTCTTTTCCCAAGCATCATCTTCATATAGTAAGTGTCTACTATATGCAATGTACACAATTATAAAAACATGGTGGGGCTGGGGTAAAGGAAGTTGAAGATGGAAGGAGAGTCACAAAGGAAGAAAGTACTCTTCCTACAGGAAATTAAAATTAAAACATGTTTCTAACTGGGGCAAAACTCATTCAACCACCATATTTCCCAGTGAAAATCCACTCAGAGTGCAGCCTATGGAGCAGCAGTATCAATACCATCTGGGAGATCATTAGAAATGCAAAATCTCAGACTGTACCCCAGACCACTGACTCGGAATCTTTTTAACCGGATCCCCAGGTACCTGTTATGCACATGAAAGTTTAGGAAGCACTGCTTTAAGGACTCCCTAGAGTTACTAAGGGAAAGAAGAGAAGTTTGGAGTAATTAAAGCTAGTGGGATTTCACAGGTAAAGCTTCATGGAGAAGACATATTTGAGAAGGATATTAAAACATTATTTTACAGAAAACATGGCTTTTTATTTCGTTATAAAGTCAGAAAGCAAATATAGTTAATCAGTAACTGAATATATAACATTCAATCAAAATATAGTCAAACACTGATGCTAAATATGGTTGCATTAATACAAAGTTCTTTCACACAAAAAATAAAATTCTTATGCTACATAAATTCTCTACAGGTTCTCTAAAGAAAGGGAAAATCCAGGCTGATTTAAATTGGAAAGCTCCTGCTTAGGTTTGGGGCTTTGCTGCCTTTCTCTTCTTAATGCTATTTTCCTTTCTATTTCAGGCCCAACTCTGGCGCTTAATGGGTATTCAGTAAATACTTTCTGATTGATTGAAGCCCAACTGATTTAAAATTGTGTGCTAAGCTGTAATAATAGACCAGCATCAGAATGCTAGTTGTAGATTTCTACTTAGAGAACAGCACCATCTAGTGTCTCCACAAGAAGGTACCACCTCCAATCCAGTGTATGTTTTACCTAGCAGTAAGAGAAAATTATACTGCTAAAGTGACGGAGAAAAGATAGTCTCTTCAATAAGTGGTGCTGGGAAAACTGGACAGCTACATGTAAAAGAATGAAATTAGAACACTCCCTAACACCATACACAAAAATAAACTCAAAATGGATTAAAGACCTAACTTTAAGGCCAGACACTATAAAACTCTTAGAGGAAAAAATAGGCAGAAAACTCTTTGACATAAATCGCAGCAAGATCTTTTTTGATCCATCTCCTAAAGTAATGAAAATAAAAACAAAAATAAACAAATGGGACCTAATGAAACTTTAAAAGCTTCCTCACAGCAAAGGAAGCCATAAACAAAACAAAAAGACAACCCTCAGAATGGGAGAAAATATTTGCAAATGAAGCAACTGACAAGGGTTTAATCTCCAAAATATACAAACAGCCCATGCAGCTCAATATCAAAAAAAAAAAAAACCCAATCCAAAAATGGGTGGAAGACCTAATAGACATTTCTCCAAAGAAGACATACAGATGTCCAACAAACACCTGAAAAGATGCTCAACATCACTAATTATGAGAGAAATGCAAATCAAAACCACAATGAGGTATCACCTCCCACCGGTCAGAATGGCCATCATCAAAAAATCTACAAACAATAAATCCTGGACAGGGTGTGGAGAAAAGGGAACCGTCTTACACTATTGGTGGGAATGTAAATTGATACAGGCACTATGGAGAACAGTATGGAGGTTAATTAAGAAACTACAAATAGAACTACCATATGACCCAGCAATCCCACTCCTGGGCATATACTTGAAGAAAACCATAATTCCAAAAGATACATGCACCCCAATGTTCATCACAGCACTATTTACAATAGCCAGGATATGGAAGCAACCTAAATGTCCATCAACAGAGGAATGGATAAAGAAGATGTGGTACCTATATATAGTGGAATATTACTCAGCCATAAAAAAGAACAAAATAATGCCATTTGCAGCAACATGGATGGACCTAGAGACTGTCAAACTGAGTGAAGTCAGACACAGAAAGACAAATATCATATGATATTGCTTATATGTGGAATCTTAAAAAAGGGTACAAATTAACTGATTTACAAAACAGAAATAGAATTACAGATGTAGAAAACAAACTGACGGTTTCCAGGGGATAAGGGAGGGGGAGGGATAAATCGGGAGATTGAGATTGACATATACACACTACTATATATAAAATAGATAACTAATAAGAACCTGCTGTATAGCACAGGGAACTCTACTCAATACTCTGCAATGGTCTATATGGGAAAAGAATCTTAAAAAGAGTGGATACATGTATATGTATAGCTGATTCACTTTGCTGTATACCTGAAACTAACACAACATTGTAAATCAACTATACTCCAACAACAAAAAAAGGTAGCCCATTGTGACACACCTATCTTACTACACCACTAACGAAGTCTTAGAAGAATTATTTCAGTTTGCTTTGCCCATGCATCAGTTCCATCTGTGAAACAGGAGGAGTGCTTTCATTTACTGTGGAAAACCAGCTCTCCCTCAACATCTGTGCAGCCCAGCCCACATCCTCTAACCTCAGTCCTTACAAACTCACTGCATGCTGTGCTGTCTTCCAGCTTCCAGAACCTGTGTGCCTGTGCCTCAGGGCTTTCTTAGGATACCAAAGCCCACCTTGCTGCTCACACAGAAAGCCAGACTTAGCATCAACCTTGCTCCCAAAAGGCCTCAATGGATGACTAATGAGAGTTGGCATATAAACATCCCAGCTCCCTTGCCCCGCAGGAGGGAGGCTCTGTTTCCTAGACTTTTCTCATGACATTAAGCAACAATCACTCACATTGGTGGGGTTTTTTTGGCCACCTTCTCTTTCCTGTCTCACTTCCCCACTCCCATACCAATGTTTCCTCACCTCCAGATGAACTACTTGTACTTGAGTCTTTGCCTTGAGGTCTGCTTCTGGGGAAATGCAAACTAAGACATTCTCTAAAAAAACACTTCACTGAGGTATGACTGACATGTAAAATCGGGACATATTTCATGCATACAACTTGATGAGTTTGGGGATAAGTATACACCACCATCAAGACATCCATAGACCTCCATTACCTCCCAAAGTTTACTCTCATCACTTTCATTATTTTTTTTGTTGTAAGAACACTTAACATAAGATCTGCCTTAGAGCTTCCCTGGTGGCGCAGTGGTTGACAGTCCGCCTGCCGATGCAGGGGACATGGGTTCGTGCCCCGGTCCAGGTAGTTCCCACATGCCGCGGAGTGGCTGGGCCCGTGAGCCGTGGCCGCTGAGCCTGCGCGTCCGGAGCCTGTGCTCTGCAACGGGAGAGGCCACAACAGTGAGAGGCCCGCGTACGAAAAAAAAAAAAAAAAATCTGCCCTATTAGAAAAATGTGAGTATATGATACAGTATTGTTAGCTATAGGCACAGAACTTACTCATCTTGCATGAAATGTTAATTTGGTAAAACATGAACCTTGGAAATAACAATCTTTATACTTGTATACTCACAAATGCTCAGATCTGAAATGTACTTTTATTCCAGTGACATGTATTGTGACTGGTTTAGCAGATCAGATGCAGACCTGTAAATCTGAGTTTTGCCAAAGAAGTTTTCATAATGGAAATGGGAATTAGAAGAAGCTAATATTTGCATATATAACCTTGGTTATGAAAAGGTGACTTTGTTCTTTCAAGGCTCAGAGCTATATTTATGTCCAGCAACATCAACTTGTATTGAGCACTTGCTGCTTGTAGGCACTGTTCTAGCTGTTGGCAGTACAGCAATGAACAAAACAAAGCTTCTGCTCTTATGTAACATTCACGTGATGAGGAGTTTACAGCATTAGGTCGAGAGGGGTTAGCAAATGATGAGCCAGGTGTGGCACATTTCTTTGCTGCCTGTCTTTGCCAATGGTTTTGGATGGGATATGCTACAATAAGAATTAATTTCTGTGTCTGGCTTATTTCACTGTCACAATGTCCTCCAAGTCCATCTATGTTGTCACAAATGGCAAAATATCCTTCTTTTTTAAAAAGGCTGAATGTGAAAGGGAAAAACCTACAACCAAGATTACTCTACCCAGCAAGGACCTCATTCAGATTCAACGGACAAGCAAAAGCTAAGAGTATTCAGCACCACCAAACCAGCTTTACAATAAATGCTAAAGGAACTTCTCTAGGCAGGAAACACAAGAGAAGGAAAAGACCTACAATAACAAACCGAAAGAATTAAGAAAATGGTAATAAGAACATACATATCAATAATTCCCCTAAATGTAAACGGATGAAATGCTCCAACCAAAAGACACAGACTGGCTGAATGGATACAAAAGCAATACCCATATATATGCTGTCTACAAGAGACCCACTTCAGACCTAGGGACACATACAGACTGAAAGTTGAGGGGATGGAAAAAGATATTCCAAGCAAATGGAAATCAAAAGAAAGCTGGAGGGCTTCCCTGGTGGCGCAGTGGTTGAGAGTCTGCCTGCCGATGCAGGGGACACGGGTTCGTGCCCCGGTCTGGGAAGATCCCACACGCTGTGGAGTGGCTGGGCCCGTGAGCCATGGCCGCTGAGCCTGCGCGTCCGGAGCCTGTGCTCCGCAACGGGAGAGGCCACAACAGTGAGAGGCCCGTGTACCACAAAAAAAAAAAAAAAAAGAAAGCTGGAGTAGCAATTCTCATATCAGATAAAATAGACTTTAAAATAAAGACTACTGCAAGAGACAAAGAAGGACAATACACAATGATCAAGGGATCAATCCAAGAAGAAGACATAAAAATTGTAGATATTTCTGCACCCAACATAGGAGCACCTCAAAACATAAGGCAAATACTAACAGCCATAAAAGGGGAAATCGAGAGTAACACAACCACAGTAGGGGACTTTAACACTCCACTATCACCAAAGGACAGATAAACCAAAATGAAAATAAATAAGGAAACACAAGCTTTAAATGACCCATTAAACAAGATGGACTTAACTGATATTTATAGGACATTCCATCCAAAAGCAACAGACAACACTTTCTTCTCAAGTGCTCATGGAACACCCTCCAGGATAGATCATATCTTGGGGCACAAATCAAGCCTCGGTTAATTTAAGAAAAGTGAAATTGTATCAAGTATCTTTTCTGACCACAGCACTATGAGACTAGATATCAATTACAGGAAAAAAATCTGTAAAAAACACAAACACATGGAGGCTAAACAATACACTACTAAATAACCAAGAGATCACTGAGGAAATCAAAAAATACCTAGAAGCTAATGACAATGAAAACACGACGACCCAAAACCTTTGGGATTCAGCAAAAGCAGTTCTGAGAGGGAAGTTTACAGCAATACAATCCTACCACAAGAAACAAGAAACATCTCAAATAAACAACCTAACCTCACACCTAAAGCAATTAGAGAAAAAAGAACAAAAAACCCCCAAAGTTAGCAGAAAAGCTGGTTCTTTGAGAAGATAAATGAAATTGACAAACCATTAGTCACACTCATCAAGAAAACAAGGGAGAAGACTCAAATCAATAGAATTAGAAATGAAAAAGGAGAAGTAACAACTGACACTGCAGAAATGCAAAGCATCATGAGAGATTACTACAAGCAACTCTATGCCAATAAAATGGACAACCTGGAAGAAACGGACAATTTCTTAAAAAAGCACAACCTCCCGAGACTGAACCAGGAAGAAACAGAAAATATAAACAGACCAATCACAGGCACTGAAATTGAGACTGTGATTAAAAATCTTTCAACAAACAAAAGCCCAGTACCAGATGGCTTCACAGGCGAATTCTATCAAACATTTAGAGAAGAGCTAACACCCAGCCTTCTCAAACTCTTCCAAAATAGAGCAAAGGGAGGAACACTCCCAAACTCATTCTACAAGACCACCATCACCCTGATACCAAAACCACACAAGGATGTCACAAAGAAAGAAGACTACAGGCCAGTATCACTGATGAACATAGATGCAAAAATCCTCAACCAAATACTAGCAAACACAATCCAACAGCACATTAAAAGGATCATACACGATGACCAAGTGGGGTTTATCCCAGGAATGCAAGGATTCTTCAATATATGGAAATCAATCTATGTGATACACCATATTAACAAACTGAAGGATAAAAACCATATGATCATCTCAATAGATGCAGAAAAAGCTTTCCACAAAATTCAACACCCATTTATGATAAAAAAAAAAATGGAGACGCAAAAGACCTCGAATAGCCAAAGCAATCTTGAGAACGAAAGAAGGAACTGGAGGAATCAGGCTCCCAGACTTCAGACTATACTACAAAGCTACAGTTATCAAAACGGTATGGTACTGGCACAAAAACAGAAAGATAGATCAATGGAACAGGATAGAAAGCCCAGAGATAAACCCATGCACATATGGTCACCTTATCTTTGATAAAGAAGGCAAGAATGTACAGTGGAGAAAGGACAGCCTCTTCAATAAGTGGTGCTGGGAAAACTGGACAGCTACATGTAAAAGTATGAAGTTAGATCACTCCCTAACACCATACACAAAAATAAGCTCAAAATGGATTAAAGACCTAAATGTAAGGCCAGAAACTATCAAACTCTTAGAGGAAAACATAGGCAGAACACTCTATGACATAAATCACAGCAAGATTCTTTCTGACCCACCTCCTAGAGTAATGGAAATAAAAACAAGAGTAAACAAATGGGACCTAATGAAACTTAAAAGCTTTTGCGCAGCAAAGGAAACCATAAAGAAGACCAAAAGACAACCCTCAGAATGGGAGAAAATATTTGCAAATGAAGCAACTGACAAAGGATTGATCTCCAAAATTTATAAGCAGCTCATGCAGCTTAATAACAAAAAAACAAACAACCCAATCCAAAAATGGGCAGAAGACCTAAATAGACATTTCTCCAAAGAAGACATACAGAGTGCCAACAAACACATGAGAGAATGCTCAACATCACTAATCATGAGAGAAATGCAAATCAAAACTACAATGAGATATCATCTCACACCAGTCAGAATGGCTATCATCAAAAAATCTAGAAACAATAAATGCTGGAGAGGGTGTGGAGAAAAGGGAACCCTCTTACACTGTTGGTGGGAATGTAAATTGATACAGCCACTGTGGAGAACAGTATGGAGGTTCCTTAAAAAGCTACAAATAGAACTACCATATGACCCAGCAATCCCACTACTGGGCATATACCCTGAGAAAACCATAATTCAAAAAGAGTCATGTACCAAAATGTTCATTGCAGCTCTATTTACAATAGCCCAGAGATGGAAACAACCTAAGTGTCCATCATCGGATGAATGGATAAAGAAGATGTGGCACATATATACAATGGAATATTACTCAGCCATAAAAAGAGACGAAATTGAGCTATTTGTAATGAGGTGGATAGACCTAGAGTCTGTCATACAGAGTGAAGTAAGTCAGAAAGAGAGAGACAAATACCGTATGCTAACACATATATATGGAATTTAAAAAAAAAAATGTCATGAAAAACCTAGGGGTGAAACAGGAATAAAGACACAGACTTACTAGAGAATGGACTTGAGGCTATGGGGAGGGGGAAGTGTAAACGGTGACAAAGCGATAAAGAGGCATGGACATATATACACTACCAAATGTAAGGTAGATAGCTAGTGGGAAACAGCCGCATAGCACAGGGAGATCAGCTCGGTGCTTTGTGACCGCCTGGAGGGGTGGGATAGGGAGGGTGGGAGGGAGGGAGACGCAAGCGGGAAGAGATATGGGAATATATGTATATATATAACTGATTCATTTTGTTGTGAAGCTGAAACTAACATACCATTGTAAAGCAATTATACTCCAATAAAGATGTTAAAAAAAAAAAAAAAAAAAAAAAAAAAAACCTCCAGAAAGCAGGCATAGAGGGAACTTACCTCAACATAATACAGGCCATATATGACAAACCCACAGCCAACATTGTTTTCTATGGTGAAAAACTGAACCCATTTTCACTAAGATCAGGAACAAGACAAGGTTGCCCACTCTCACCACTATTACTCAACATAGTTTTGGAAGTTTTAGCCACAGCAGTCACAGAAGAAAAACAAATAAAAGGAATCCAAATCAGAAAAGAAGAAGTAAAGCTGTCACTGTTAGCAGGTGACATGACACTATACATAGAGAATCCAAAAGACTCTACCAGAAAACTACTAGGGCGAAGCAATGAATTTGTTAAAGTTGCAGGATACAAAATTAGTGCACAGAAATCTCTTGCATTCCTATATACTAATGATGAAAAATCTGAACGAGAAATTAAGGAAACACTCCCATTTACCACTGCAACAAAAAGAAAAAAATACCTAGGAATAAACCTACGTAAAGAGACAAAAAACCTGTATGCAGAAAACTATAAGACACTGATGAAAGAAATTAAGGATGGTACAAACAGATGGAGAGATATACCATGTTCTTGGATTGGAAGAATCAGTGTTGTGAAAATGACTACACGACCCAAAGCAATCTACACATTCAATTCAATCCCTATCAAATTACCAATGGCATTTTTCACAGAACTGGAACAAAAAATTTCACAATTTGTATGGAAGACCCCGAATAGCCAAAGCAATCTTTAGAAAGAAAAATGGAGCTGGAAGAATAAGGCTCCCTGAATTCAGACTATACTACAAAGCTACAGCAATCAAGACAGTATGGTACTGGCACAGAAACAGAAATATTGATCAATGGAACAGGATAGAAAGCCCAGAGATAAACCCATGCACATATGGTCACCTTATTTTTGATAAAGGAGGCAAGAATATACAATGGAGAAAAGACAGCCTCTTCAATAAGTGGTGCTGGGAAAACTGGACAGCTACATGTAAAAGAATGAAACTAGAACACTCCCTAACACCATACATAAAAATAAACTCAAAATGGATTAAACACCTAACTGTAAGGCCAGACAGCATAAAAATCTTAGAGGAAAACATAGGTAGAACTCTCTATGACATAAATCACAGCAAGATCCTTTTTGACCCACCTCCTAGAGAAATGGAAATAAAAATAAACAAATGGGGGCATCCCTGGTGGCGCAGTGGTTGAGAGTCCGCCTGCCGATGCAGGGGACACGGGTTCGTGCCCCGGTCCGGGAAGATCCCACATGCTGCAGAGTGGCTAGGCCCGTGAGCCATGGCCGCTGAGCCTGTGCGTCCGGAGCCTCTGCTCCGCAACGGGAGAGACCACAACAGTGAGAGGCCCACGTACCGCAAAATAAATACACAAATAAATAAACAAATGGGACCTAATGAAATTTAAAAGCTTTTGCACAGCAAAGGAAACCATAAACAAGACGAAAAGACAACCCTCAGAATGGGAGAAATTATTTGCAAATGAATCAACGGACATAGGGTTAATCTCCAAAATATATAAACAGCTCATGCAGCTCAATATCAAAGAAAGAAACAACCCAATCCAAAAATGGGCAGAAGACCTAAAGAGACATTTCTCCAAAGAAGATATACAGATTGCCAACAAACACACGAAAGGATGCTCAACATCACTAATCATTAGAGAAATGCAAATCAAAACTACAGTGATTACCACCTCACACCAGTCAGAATGGCCATCATCAAAAAAATCTACAAACAATAAATGCTGGAGAGGGTGTGGAGAAAAGGGAACCCTCTTGCACTGTTGGTGGGAATGTAAACTGATACAGCTATTATGTAGAACGGTATGGAGGTTCCTTTAAAAACTAAAAATAGAACTACCATATAACCCAGCAATCCCACTACTGGGCATATACCCTGAGAAAACCATAATTCAAAAAGAGTCATGTACCACAATGTTCAGTGCAGCACTATTTACAATAGCCAGGACATGGAAGCAACCTAAATGTCCAACGACAGATGAATGGATAAAGAAGATGGATGTGGCACATATATACAATGGAATATTACTCAGCCATAAAAAGAAACGAAATTGAGTTATTTGTAGTGAGGTGAATGGACCTAGAGTCTGTCATACAGAGTAAAGTAAGTCAGAAGAGAAAAACAAATACCGTATGCTAACACATATATACGGAATCTAAAAAAGAAAAAAATGGTTCTGAAGAACCCAGGGGCAGGACAGGAATAAAGACACTGACATAGAGAATGAACTTGAGGACCCGGGGAGGGGGAAGGGTAAGCTAGGACAAAGTGAGAGAGTGGCATGGACTTATATACACTACCAAATATAAAACCGATGGCTAGTGGGAAGCAGCCGCATAGCACAGGGAGGTCAGCTCACTGCTCTGTGACCACCTAGAGGGGTGGGATAGGGAGGGTGGGAGGGAGACCCAAGAGGGAGGAGATATAGGGATATATGTATATGTATAGCTGATTCACTTTGTTATAAAGCAGAAACTAACACACCATTGTAAAGCAATTATACTCCAATAAAGATGTAAAAAAAAAAAAGAAACATAGGAGAAGAAAAAAAAAGCCATCGGGGTCTACAGAGAATTAGGAAATTGGTAGAGGTGTGAAATTGTCTTTCAACAGGTAGACTCACCCACACATATCCTAAAAAGTCCCATATTTCTCTAAAATGAGTATTCAGAAAAAGGGTTGGATATGAGGGTGGGGTATGAGTTTAATGGTCATTATGTTGATCTGGCTTGTTAAATTCCTTGAGTATAAAGAACATTCAGAACATGTTGGGTTTCAGAACTGTGCTCCAGAACACAGAAGCATCTGTTATTCATATCTACTCACGGATCTGAACTTGATGTATATGACACTTTCCAAGTTGCTAGGTTTGCCTGAATTGAGTACACATCAAAGACTCATGCTGCACCTGTAAAACATGCATTAATATTAATGTTCATTAGCTTGGATCCTTTATTTCCAGCATCATATCAACCATGACTAAAGACTGTTCAAGGGCTATTCCTCTCTGTTTCATATGACGATATAACCACGTTCAAGGCCAGCCCTAGGCTAAAACGTGAAGGAAGCAGATGCTATGTAACTGGGAGATCACATGATTGAATATTTAGGAAAATAAAGCAGAAAAAAATGCCAGTGATGCCAGCTTCTTAACAATAAGAGTAGTCATCCCACCTTTCCACAATCCACACCCCACCCCAACCAAGAAAGTTTCAGCTAGAATTTTTCAAGTTAAAATGTATTGCTGACTTGCTTATTTTCCTTTGGGTAAAAAGGGGGGATATATTAAAGGCACATTTTGAAATGGCAGTGATAAAATTGTTTCTTTTTACATTTTCTTAATATGTATACCCTTTATTCTCTAAATGCCAATAACTAACACATGATAATTTCCATTTAGTTCAGCTTAGCATTGCTCCTGTGTAAACGGTATAGAAAAATGGTAAGGCTAACCATTTAGGTTTATTCACATTAAGGCCAGGACCCCAGCACAAATTAAATTCTCATTAAAATTCAAACCATGAACAAAAGAGCAATTTAAATATTGAACAATGTGGGTCTCAAACCATGTATCCCATATTCAGTTCAGTCCACTAATGTGGTTAATGATCTAGACACAGGACCACTGGGAATGCATATTGACCAGTTTGGGACGCAGGGGAAGGACAGTAGATACTGCAGTGACCAGTGGTCCAGAGGGTTGAGATTGTTAAGGCAGTTTTATCAAGTACCCAGAAACAATACACTCATGAGAAACATTATGACAGGCACTTCCAGCTGTCCCCCTTCTCTCTCACAATAAGAGAACCCCTGATTTTAAGCTAGACTCTTAGCCTCCCCAGTTTAAAACATTTTCCATGCTACTCTGTAACTGGTGTGGTTCTGTGTGTCTATGTTCTGGTCAAAGGAAGATGAGCAAAAGTAAAGTTTACATTTTTGGGTCATGTCCTTAATGGCAAGAATGTGGCCCTCTACTCCCATTTTATACCCTTCTTGCTGCCTGGAATTCAGATGCTAGGAGAGTCATCTTGGATAATGTGGATGAAGTCAACATTCTAAGAATGACAGAGCAAAAAGATGGAGGGTGCCTGGGCTCTAGATGACGTCTCAGTACAGCAGCATCATAACTGCTGAGATTTTACTTTGATAAATAAATTAACCTCTATCTTGTTTAAGGCATTGTTCATTTTCATCTCTGCTAGAGCAGAGATTTTATACTATTATAGATACATGGCAAGTAATTTCTTACTAATAAAATTTTAAGGATGGATGATTGTGAGTTATTTATTTTGTTTTACATTAGAGTAGTTGTCCTATTATAATACTACTCACACTAACTTCTATTCCAAAATGTTTTATAGAGCAGGAGAAAAGAAGTATAATTATATGGAGCATGTCACAAATTGTGAGAAGTCCACAGAGTGTACCCATATGATGTGTCCAACATGTGAATGCCATCTGTTATGTGTACTACAGGTTGAAAACTGCTAGACTGGAACAAGAAGCTAAGAAAACCATGGCTGTAGGTTTAATACCCATGTGGATTACTTGTCTTATACTCAGATTGTACTCCTTACCTCACTGACTGATTTGACTAATTCATATCATAAGGCAAAACCAGCAAGAAAGCTGGATGCAAAATAACCTCCACTCATGGACGAATCATATAGGGCACAAGCCCTACTACTAGGAGGGCAGCTTAATGACAGCCAAAGGGGCACAACTGAGGTAATAATGAGCTAAACAATAAAAAGCATGTTTTGCTTATAAAAATGTCAAGAAATAAAAATAAATATATAAGACTTATATTGACCAGAACATGAATAAACAAGCACTCTCCTACACTATTAGTAGAGTGTATATGTTTAATCCAAAGGAAAAATCAGACAAGTGCACAAAGATGTAATGTACTAAGTTGTTCATCATAATGCTATTTATAACAGTGAAAATTGGCTACAACTTACAAGTCCAACAACAGAGAACTGGCTAAGTAAATTTAGTGCATGCCTGTGATGGAATAATTTGCAGCCATTAGAATTGAATTATAGAAGATTATTTAATTACATTAAATTAACAGTGCAGGTTTAAAAATACACACAGTATGATATGGATTTTGTAAAACACACACACACACACACACACTATATAGATATAATTTACATGTGTGTTTAAAACATTTAAAATGTTAAAATTCAGGACTTCCCTGGCGGTCGGGTGGTTAAGACTTCGCCTCCCAATGCAGGGGGTGCGGGTTCGATCCCTGGTCACGGAGCTAAGATCCCACATGACTCGTGGCCAAAAAACCAAAATATAAAACAGGAGCAATATTGTATCAAATTCAATAAAGACTTTAAAAATGGTCCACATCAAAAAAAAAGTCCAAAAAAAGAGTAATAAAATAAAATGTTAAAATTCTAATGCTGGACTTCCCTGGTGGCACAGTGGTTAAGAATCCGCCTGCCAATGCAGGGGACATGGGTTCGAGCCCTGGCCCTGGAAGATCCCACATGCCGTGGAGCAACTAAGCCCGTGCACCACAACTACTGAGCCCACATGCCACAACTACGGAAGCCCGCGCACCTAGAGTTCATGCTCCACAACAAGAGAAGCCACTGCAATGAGAAGCCCGTGCATCAAGACAAAGAGTAGCCCCCACTCGCCGCAACTAGAGAAAGCCTGTACATAGCAACGAAGACCCAACACAGCCATTAATTAATTAATTTAATTAAAATTCTAATGTTATCTCAGGGAAGGAGGTTATGAGTAATTTTTATTTTCTTCATTGTGCTTTTGTTTGTTTTTTCAGAGTCTTCAGTGAAAATATATGTTAATTTTACAATCATATAAATAAATGTAATTTTAAAAGGCAGGATGAGAAGAAAGGAGGGAGGGAGCAAGGGAGAGGAAGAGTGAATGCAGACTCTTGTATACAACAGATCTGAATCCGCATCCAGACTCCACCTCATAGCTCTTTGACACTGAACAAACTAACAACTTCTTTAAACCTAAGTTCCCTCATCTGTAAAAACAGGACCAATAATTACGTGAAAAGGCAATTATGAAGGTTTAATATCATCATATATGAGTATTTTCCAAATTTCTGAAGAACATTAATCATTTTAAATGCTCAAATAAAATATTTCCTTGAGAAATTCAAAATGCATATTTGGATATTAAAGATTCTACCAAGCCTCCCTTAAACAAACCAGCTTAACTTCATTTAATCTAGCCCTCCCTGAACTTACCTGACCATGGAAATATATTTTACAGAATATCTATGAACCTACTTAATTCTGCCCAACACACATCTTGGGAAATGCTGACAGGTTAGTGGACACGCTCCAGTACCCAGCACTCAATGGCTGCTTGGGTAGTTTTTGTCCTTTTTTCACCTATAAAGGACTGAGAATGGATTCTTATGATTACAGAAATAGTGAACTACACTGAGTAGAAGACAGCTCATAATTAAGAACCTAAAAGAATAATGAACTTAAAAAGGAGAAGTTGGACTGGAAATAACACTGACAAATGCCGCAACGTGTTATCTCCCAACACAGGAATGAGGTATTTAATGCTGAAAGGAAAAAAGGAAGATGATGTCATTCCGTTAACATAAAATCATGATTTCTGTTGCTCATACTAAATGTAATGTGTTATCAAAAAATGAAGTATACGTGGGAGTAATATATTGATTAATCCTAATACATGCCAAGATCCTCACAGATAAAAGCAAGCCAATTTCAATTTATGATTTCATAATGCATTAACATTGTCTAGGGGTCTTTCCAACAGGAGATAGCAAGGTCCACCTTCAATAAAATTAATCGTTTTACTTACAAGTTGAATAATCAGACCCTACAGATATTCTTTAGGGGTCAGCATGAAAACTTCCCAGAAGAAATTAAATAATACATGATAAAACCAACATGTTTCATGGACAACACCATAAAATTCAAAAAGCATTTTACGTTTTCACCATCATTATCTTTAACTTAGTACAGCTAATGTAATGAATGAATAATTGGATACGGTAAAAAATGCTTTGCGTATGATTCATAAATGGTGGAGGTAGATGAATTAAATACTCTCTCAAAACCTCCTATAATCCTGTCCCTGTATTCCTCATCTTCAATATACTGTTGACATTAGAAAAAAGTTACCATATGCCAACTGGTATTGAGCAAGTGGTGGATGAAGGGGAAATCTCTCAGAATTTGTAAAGACAGTAGCTTCCAGCAGATTCGCATCCCAAAGTCAAATCACCTGGGTGGGCCAAAAACAACTTCAAGCAGGGTTGTTTTTTTTTTTTTTAACATCTTTATTAGAGTATAATTGCTTTACAACAGTGTGTTAGTTTCTGCTTTATGACAAAGTGAATCAGCTATACATATACATATATCCCCACATCTCTTCCCTCTTGCATCTCCCTCCCTCCCACCCTCCCTATTCCACCCCTCTAGGTGGTCACAAAGCACCAAGCTGATCTCCCTGTGCTATGCGACTGCTTCCCACTAGCTATCTGTTTTACATTTGGTAGTGTATATAAGTAAGTCAGAAAGGGTTGTTATTTTATATCTGCAGTTCTGAGCCGTGGATGCTCATTGAAATCACCTGAGTAGCTTTAAAAACTGATGCCTGGATTCGACTTCTGCAGATTCTGATTTAAATGGTCTATATAGTTCAGCTTGGACATCAGGATTTTTTAAAGTTCATCAGACAATTCTATATATAGCCAAGTTGAAGAACCACTGTTAGTGATCCTAAAGCATATGTAAATGCAAATACTATTTGGAGGAAGGCACATCATTCCCAGGTTGCAAAGAAGTCCCACACCGTTTTCAAGAACAATGACCATTACACAGACAAAAATAAGAAAGCCCCAAGAAAACGAGATACCATAATTAAGATTAAGAAAAAATAAGAGACTGTAGAAACAGACCCTCGAAGACTTTGAATATAGGAATGAATTGTTAAGACACAGATCTAAAACAACTATTCCTACTAAGCTTAATGAAATAAAACACAAGCCTGAAAGTAACTTTACTGGAAACCACAAAAAGTTTCCAGGGAGATTTGAAAATGTAGCCAAAGAACTTATAGAAATGGACATATATACACTACCAAACGTAAAATAGCTAGCTAGTGGGAAGCAGCCGCATAGCACAGGGAGATCAGCTCGGTGCTTTGTGACCACCTAGAGGGGTGGGATAGGGAGGGTGGGAAGGAGGGAGACGCAAGAGGGAAGAGATATGGGAACATATGTATATGTATAACTGATTCACTTTGTTATAAAGCAGAAACTAACACACCATTGTAAAGCAATTATACTCCAATAAAGATGTTAAAAAAAACAATTAAAATCTAAAATTTAAAACTCAATGGATTAGTTTAACAGCAGATTACATATAGCAAAAGGGAGCGTTGGTAAAATGAAATACAGGTCAGAAGAATCCAAAATGCAGCACAGGAATATAAAAGTATAGAAAATTAATAAAAAGCATTTAAGAGACTCTATGTAGAGTGTAGAGTGAAAAGGTTTAACACATTTTTAATTAGAGTTCCAAGAAAGAAAAGAAAGGGTAAGAATTTGAAAAGTTAATGACTGAGAATTAATGAAAAACACAGATCTGCAGACGTAAGAAATCCAGTGAGTCCCAACCGGATATATAAAAGGACTTTTACCTTAGACACATAATAGTAAAACTGCAGAACACCTAAGACAAAGAGAAGATCTCAAAAGCAATGAGTGAAAAAAAAGAACAGACTGCATTCAGATGAATGACAGACTGAAAGCTGACTTCTTAACAAGAGCAATGGAAACCAGAGGAAGGTAAAATGATATATTCAGTATTCTAAAAGGAAATAACCACCAATTCTATGTTGAAAATTCTCAAGAGTGATTGTAAATTGAAGAAGTTTTAAGACAAACAAAAATGGAGAGAATTTGCCTCCAGCAGAATCTCACTAAAGAAAATTCTAGAGAATGCATTTCAGGCAGAAAAATTCCAGAAGGAAGAATTATGATGGAACAAAGAATATAGAGGCAAGGAAGAAGTGGAGCTGTCGGAAAATCTTTTAAAAATTACTTTAAAATATCAATAATAATAATGTTTTTGAGATTAAAATATAATTTTTACAAAACAAGAATAATTTATAACTGAAGAGAGAAATAATGAAATTAAGTGTTCTAAGACCCTTACAGTATCCAAGAGAAAAATAAAGGTACCTATGAATTTTAGACTTGACAAATTAAGTAAGTATTTTGTAATCTAAGGGCACCACTAAAAGAAAAAAATGTTTAATTTTTGAAACTGGTAGAAAAAATTAGAACGATTTAAAAAGTACTCAATCTGAAATAATGCAATAAAAGAGAGAAATACAAAGCACAAAATAGAATGATTAATTAAGACCAAAACCTATTATTAATTCCTTCAAATGTAAATCAATCCAATACTCCAGTTAAAAGACAAAGGTTCTTAGAAAAGATATATTTTAACTTTAAAAAACTACATTTTAATCAAAAAACTACATTTTGATCAAAAGTGACAATATCTAAAAACTAAGGCTAGAAAAATGTTAAAGTATAAGGACAGAAAAAAATATACCATGCAAACACTAATCAAAAGAAAGCTAGGATAGATAGCTATAGTACTGTCAGAAAATATGTAAGTCAAAAAGTATTACCAGAGATAAAGATAATCACTTTATATACATCAAAGGTAAAGTTTACCAGGAAGATAAAACCATTTAAAACTTGTACCTAATAATATAGCATCAAAATAATTAAAGCAAAAATTGAAAGAAAAAGGAGAAATACACAAAGTCATAAACATAGAGATTTTAGCACACGTCTCAGTAATTAATAAATAAATAGAATAAAAAATCAGAATGGATATGGAAAATTTGAACAACATGATGAACACACAAGTTCTAATGGATATTTATAAAATACAACAATAAAATATACTCAATGTAGAATTATTTTCAGAATATTCAATACTTATAAACAAAATGCTTGACCATGAAGCTGGCCTCAACAAATTTCAAAAGACCAAATAATACAGAGCATATTTTCTGACAACAACTAACACAGAAAAAAATTACAAAAAGAAAACTAGAAATACTCACATGTTTGGAAATTAAGAAACACAGTTCTAAATAACTCATTGGGCAAGAAGGAAATCATGATAAAAATTATAAAATATTTTGAACTGGAGAATAAAGAAATACCACATATTAACTGCAACTAAAGTGGAACTTAGAGAATATAGTCTCAAATGTATAAATTAGAAAAGAAGACAAACTAAAAATTAAAGAGCTAAAGCAGCCATCTCAAGAAATTAGAAAAAAGTGCAGCAAAATAATCCCCAACAAAGTAGAAGGAAGTACAAAAGATGAGAGAAGAAATTAATAAAATAAAAAAGAAACATATGAATCTTCCACTTCCAGTAACAGTGGGCTAGGTAATTTAGATCAATGCTTCCACTGAGGACAACTAAAAAAGATGGATAAAATATTATTTTAATTCTTCTTAAAAGTATTAGTGAACTAACAATTAAGTGGGATGGTAGAAATAAGATAATTTCAGACATGTAATTTCTAAAAACTATCTACTTTCTATGTATCCCTTCTCTGGAAGCCAATGGAAAACATGCTCTATTCACAGCTGTGCTCCATCAAAATGAGGAGTAAACCAATGTGAAGAACATTTTACACAGGGATTATCACATAAATACTGAATAGTGATATAACTAAAATTATAATATTGGAATGGTGGATAAAAGGACTTGTCCTTCTGTGTGTGCACAAGCATGTAGGTGTAGAGGGGATGGGATGGTAGTAAAAGAAACTAAATCCTCTTCTTCTCTAGTCAGAAACCAATGGTTCTGGCCAAAGCTAAAAATTCACAAAGTAGCAACGTAAGCATGTCATTTATTTATTTACTTGTTTGTTTATTTATTTATTTATCATTTTCCTTTTTTTTCATTGAATTAAAGATTCTTTGTCCATCAACAGAGCAATGGATAAAGAAGATGTGATTGTATATGTGTGTGTGTGTATACACACACACACACACACATAATGGAATATTAGTCGGCCGTAAAAAATAAAATAAAATAAATAATGCCATTTGCAGCAACATGGATGGACCTAGAGATTGTCATAGAGAGTGAAGTAAGTCATACACAAAAAGACAAATATCATATGATATTGCTTATATGTGGAATCTTAAAAAAGGGTACAAATGGGGCTTCCCTGGTGGCTCAGTGGTTGAGAATCTGCCTGCTAATGCAGGGGACACGGGTTCGAGCCCTGGTCTGGGAGGATCCCACATGCCGCGGAGCAACTAGGCCCGTGAGCCACAACTACTGAGCCTGTGCGTCTGGAGCCTGTGCTCCACAACAAGAGAGTCCGCGATAGTGAGAGGCCCGCGCAGCATGATGAAGAGTGGCCCCCGCTTGCGACAACTAGAGAAAGCCCTTGTACAGAAATGAAGATGCAACACAGCAAAAATAAATTAATTAATTAATAAACTCCTACCCCCAACATATTCTTTAAAAAAAAAACGCATACGCCCTTTAAAAAAAAAAAGGGTACAAATGAATTTATCTAGAAAACAGAAATAGAGTTACCGATGTAGAAAATAAACTTAGGTTACCAGTGGGTAAGGAGGGGGCGAATAAATTGGAAGACTGGGATTGACATATACACACTACTATAAATAAAATAGATAACAAATAAGGACCTACTGTATAGCATGGGGAACTCTACTCAATACTCTGTAATGACCTATAAGGGAAAAGAATCTAAAAAAAAGAGTGGATATATGTATATGTATAACTGATTCACTGTTGTACACCTGAAACTAACACAACATTGTAAATCAACTATACTCCAATAAAAATTTAAAATTAAAATAAATTTTAAAAATTAAAAATAAAAATTCAACAGAAAAAAGTAAATTCTATAGTGCTTCACAATTTTCAAAAGTTTCACACACATGATTTCATATAATCTCATAATAACCCTTTTTTTAACCCCTACCCCTCTATTGCCCCTCCCTCCTTCCCTCTCCCCACTGGTAACCACTAGCTTGTTCTATCTGTGAGTCTGCTTCTTTTTTGTATTCACTAGTCTGTTGTGGTTTTTAGGTTCCACATATAAGTGATATCATACAGCATCTATCTTTCTCTGTCTGACTTATTTTACTTAGCATGATGCCCTCCAAGTCCATCCATGTTGCTGCAAATGCCAAAAATTCATTCTTGTTATGGCTAAGTAGTATTCCATTGTGTGTGTGTGTGTATATATATATATATATATATATATATATATATATATATACACACCACCTCTTCTTTATCCATTCATCTGTCAGTTGACACTTAGGTTGTGTAAGCATGTTATTTAGATAACATGTAGGAAAGGGTGGGGAGGAATGAATAGGAAGAACGCGAAGGATTTTTTTTTTTTGGGTCGTGCCTCTCAGCTTGTAGGATCTTAGTTCCCTGGCCAGGGATGGAACTTGTACCCCCTGCAGTGGAAGCTCAGAGTCCTAACCATTGGACCACCAGGGAATTCCCCACAAAGGATTTTTAGAGCAGTGAAAATACTCTGTATGATACCATAATGACTCATGTCATTATATATTTATCCTAACCCATATAGTGTACAAAACGAAGAGTGAACCCTAAAGTAAACTATGGACTTTGACTGATGATCTGTCAATGTAGGTTCATCAATTATAACAAATGTACCACTCTGGTGGAGAATGTTGATAATGGGGGATAATGATACATAACAACGTGAGCATGTTATTTACATATGGACATAAATACCAATAGAATGAACTGAAAGAGTTAAGTGTTTGCTTCTAGGAAGTGAGAAATGGTGGTGGCTAGGTGGAACAAGCTATTTTTCAGAGCAAGCCTTGTAGAATTATTTGAATTATTAACAATGGATATGTATACATTTGACAAAAATAAAAACCAAATTAAACTTTGAAAAAGTAAATGAGAAGTGAAGAAGTGAGACAGTACCTGTAGACTGCTTTAGAGCACTTCGCTGTAAAGTAAAACAAAGGAATAATTTAGTACCTGAAGAAAGATGCAGAGCCAATATTGGGTTTTCTTTTTTGAGGGGCAGAGTGGTTCTTAAGATGGCTAGACCACAGCATATATGCTGGGCGAATGATCCAAATAAGACAAACAGAAATATATATTGCAGGAAAGAAAAAGCATAATTGAAGGAGCAAGGGCTTAAGAAGATAAGGGTGATAGGATCCAGAGTATCACTGGCAGAATTGCTTTTTTGTGTTTTGTTGTTGTTATTGTTTTGTTTTGTTTTATGGGGTTTTTTTAAGGTTCAGGTAATTTCCAGTTTATTAGTATTATCCTGGCAGAGTGGGAAAGTTTGCAACAGTTTGGCATAGCAAAACTGGTTGGTACTGAATCAGCCATTTAAAATATAATCATATTTATATTCCCACCAACAGTGCAGGAGGGTTCCCTTTTCTCCACACCCTCTCCAGCATTTATAGTTTGTAGATTTTTTGATGATGGCCATTCTGACCGGTGTGAGGTGGTACCTCATTGTAGTTTTGAATTGCATTTCTCTAACGATTAGTGATGCTGAGCATTCTTTCATGTGTTTGTTGGTGACCTGTATACCTTTGCAGAAATGTCTATTTAGGTCTTCTGCCCATTTTTGGATTGGGTTGTTTGTTTTTTTGATATTGAGCTGCTTGATAATGGAGGCAAGGATATACAATGGAGAAAAGACAGTCTCTTCAATAAGTGGTGCTGGGAAACTGGACAGCTACATGTAAAAGAATGAAATTAGAACACTCCCTAACACCATACACAAAAATAAACTCAAAATGGATTACACGTGTATCTTTTGACCTTAATTTTATCAACTGCTCATTTTTATGCTCATGTATCAGTTGCCATGTGTAAAGCAGTGACAAGCTTTAATTCTCTTTATTTCATAGCTTAGTGGCCTCCATTCTTCCCTTAAAAATAGATAAAAATATTTTGAGTGTGTGAACTTTACAAGTACATCTAAATTTTGCCAAGTTCCAAATAATGGCAGTGTAACTGTAAGTACACTCTCTTTTTAGCTCGTCATCATTTTATAATGAAGAGTTTTCTCTAAATCAGTGATTTTTTTGACCTGCAAATTAAGACTCATTGGTGAACTGTAAAATTGATTGAGCATATCAAAAGCAGCATTTTAAAAGAAATAAACCCGAACAGAAAACTAGAAAATATTAGAGTACACTTAAGAGTAAGAATTGTTTCTTAAAATCTATTTCCATGTATATAGCTATTTACATATATAATGTATATTTATTTCCATATATACCATGTCTACATACACATACATGAACATATATGTTTGATTGTACTAAATTATAATGTAAAATTATTTTTTTAATTGTAGGTTGTCATCAAAAAGTTTCAAAGCCACCAGTGTAAATAATGTCTCAGGTCCCTTAAAGTTTTGAAGCCACATAGCAAAATATACATATAATATTTCTTTTTTTTTTACATCTTTATTGGCGTATAATTGCTTTACAATGGTGCGTTCGTTTCTGCTTTATAACAAAGTGAATCAGTTATACATATACATATGTTCCCATATCTCTTCCCTCTTTACATATAATATTTCCACTTCCTACCCTAAAATATCCCAAGGACCCTTCATACCTTGAGAGAGCAAGTGTATTAATGTCAGCTCTGCTGTAAAACAGTCAGTCTCAAATATCTCAAGATTACAACAACAAGCATTTATTCCTTGCTCATATCATGTTGCACTTGCAGGTGTGCTGCTGCAATTCCATATGTGATTTCATTCCGGGGTCCAGACTCCAGGAGACGCCCCTACTTGGGACATACCCATTTTAATGGCAAAGAGAACAAGCAAGAGAGATGATGGACGTGCGTGATGCTCAGATGTGGCACACATCACGTCTACTCACATGCCATTGGCTAAATTACATCACATGTCCAAGCCTAAAGTCAGTGTAGTAGTATTATAAACTCTGCCTTCAAGATGGCACAGCAGGGCTTCCCTGGTGGCGCAGTGGTTGAGAGTCTGCCTGCCGATGCAGGGGACACGGGTTCGTGCCCCGGTCCGGGAAGATCCCACATGCCGCGGAGCAGCTAGGCCTGTGAGCCATGGCCGCTGAGCCTGCACGTCCGGAGCCTGTGCCCCACAACGGGAGAGGTCACAACAGTGAGAGGTCCGCGTATCGCACACACAAAAAAAAAAGATGGCACAGCAACACAAATGCCAACAAGCAAAAACATAAAAACTTCTCATCAGTAAGGGAGCTAGTATTTGGGAACAATAATACAATCTATCAGAGCAATTCACTTCTCTCCTTTCCCTTTCTAATCCCTTTGTATGATAAAGGAAAAGAGAATATTTCTTGTCCCCAAAGTAGGAAAGAGGCCAAGGTCATGGCTTATGTGAGCTGTGGCATGGTTAGTTTCCTCTGGGTTGTGGTCAAATACTTCCCACTTAATTTGGGCTATTATCCTGTAAATGGACTAGCATTTTGAAGTATAACTAGAACAGGGCAATTCCATCCATGTACGGGGAAAAATCACCTAGAGAACATAGCAGGAAGACAACAATGATTACCTAGAAATAAAGAAAATTTCAAAAATGAAAATAGTTACCCAAAAAGGGGTAATACTGATCTTCTTCTGAAGGGCACCAATGAATTTTTATAAACCACTTGCAAATAGCACTAATAAAACTATGAGAAACTGGATTTTTTATGGTGTATATTAAAGTACTCATTGTCTGTTCTCTTTTCTTTAAAATAAATTTATTTTATTTATTTATTTTTGGCTGCATTGGGTCTTTGTTGCGCATGGGCTTTCTCTAGTTGTGGCGAGGGAGGGGCTACTCTTCGTTGCGGTGCACGGGCTTCTCATTGCCATGGCTTCTCTTGTTGCAGAGCACAGGTTCTAGGCATGTGAGCTTCAGTAGTTGTGGCTTGTGGGCTCAGTAGTTGTGGCTCACGGGCTCTAGAGCGCAGGCTCAGTAGCTGTGGCGCACGGGCTTAGTTGCTCCGCGACATGTGGGATCTTCCCGGACCAGGGCTTGAACCCGTGTCCCCTGCATTGGCAGGCATATTCTTAACCACTGTGCCACCAGGGAAGCCCTCATTTGCTGTTCTCTTGTGGAAGTTTACCTAAGTAAATGTTATTATCATTTTCTCAAGATCAAACTATTGGAGATTATGCATTCTACTGTTTTCTTCCTTAATTCAAAAATAGTTTAGAATCCCAGTCATAAATAGAACAGCTAATAATAAATCTCATGAATGCTTATGACTCTCTGGGAATGCTTAAAAAAGTGACAAATTAGGTATTCAGAAGTGAACATTATTTAAAAATTTCCAACTAGTATGAATCATCCCAAACCAAATTATAGTAGAAATGCCCTATCCATATTAAATCCTACACTATGCACTTAAATGGCCAATAATTTATTCTTTGAGAGAACACAAACAAGACTCCAATCAATTTACATGAGACAATCCAAGCAAATATGAAACTGCTGCCAAGTTCCAACTGTTCGATCCTAGGAATTTTTTTTTTTTTCTTTGCGGTACGCGGGCCTCTCGCTGTTGTGGCCTCTCCCGTTGCGGAGCACAGGCTCCGGACGCGCAGGCTCAGCGGCCATGGCTCACGGGCCCAGCCGCTCCGCAGCATGTGGGATCTTCCCGGACCGGGGCACGAACCCGTGTCCCCTGCATCGGCAGGCAGACTCTCAACCACTGCGCCACTGGGGAAGCCCGATCCTAGTAATCGTATTTAAAAAAATTTGAGTGGAAAATGAGACGGTTGTTTTTATAACTTAACTATAAATAAAATGAAGTGTGTGTGTGTATGTGAACTCTAGGCCACATGGTATCCTCCTCTTAAACACCTTCATGCAATACACAAGAACACACCTCTATGTGCCCTGCAGAAAAGCTATTCTTACAGTCTTGGGTGACCTCTATGTTATTCATCAAAGAGAAGCATAATCATTCAGTACATACTTGATCCCCAAGTAAACCCTCACCTCACTACTCACAACCTAAAAGGAAAGCCTGAGAAGGGACAAAGTGGCACTTTACCTTGCTGTGGCCCAAGGAAGACTTTCATTGATTATATGACAGGTCGCTCTCATTTCATTGAGATATCAAGGGAGGTTGAGTGTGAAGGAAATCCCCCCAAACATCTCAAAGGAGGCTACACCAACAGTCACCGAAACTCTGGGTAGAACCCAAAACATAATGTCACTATTTCCACATAAGATGACTGAATTGGCTCTAGATGGTGACTCCTGGTGCAAAGGGGTTGCTTTAAGAAGCATCCAACTACTACGCTCATGAGAAAGAAGAAAAGGGGCTTCCCAAAGTACAGCTGAGGCTTGGAATGTTAAAATTGAAGGAACAATAAGAGTTATTTAATTTGACCCTTCTGTTTGACATATAATGAAGCAGATCCAAAGCATTTTAACGACTCTTTCAAGGTCACCCTAGCTAATTTTTTATGACAATTGGACTTAAACCTATGTCTCACTATTCACAGTTCATTGCTCTTTCCACTACAACTCTGAAACCCCAGTTTCAGCACTGATTTCTCAACAAGGAAGCACTGGACAATTATAGCTAGGATATTAGTGAATAATATTTAATGATGGGAAAAAGGAACTTTCTTGCGTGACAGAAACATTCCAAATCTGATTGGGATGCCACACATGTGTATATATTTGTATGCTCACTGAACGTAAGATGTGTACATTTCTCCATAAATTATTTTATTATTAAAATAAAAATACATAAAAATAATTTATGAGATGCCAAAAATGATTTAAGAAAATATGCACAATATATAGTTAAGCTTGTGCCACCTTATCCCAGGTCATGAAGAAATCAGAACCTGAGGCAAGGATTAAGACATTAAACTTTATTTGGGAGGTGCAAACTTGGGCAGTAAGAGTGAGGAAAAAAGGGATGAGGTAAGGAGCAAGATAAGGAAAAATGCAAAACATGCAATTACTTAGCATGATGACTGCCTTCACAAGGAACCACGAGGAGACACAGTAATACACTCAGCAGACGCATTCGCTCAGCACATAGGACTTCTCTAGAAGCTTTGCTAGAAGGACTCGTAGGTACTTCAGAGCACTCCAGAGGAGAAAGGAAGGAGGCAAATTCTATCTGACAAGCTCCTTATCACTCATTTCCCGCTCCCATTTCGCACATTCCCCAGTAATACCAAATGACCCGTGGGCAGCTGATCAAGAAACCAGATCCTACAACCCACTGTAATATTTCTTCTCAGTCTGAATGTGGAGGATAACTCAGTGCAGATGGAGCATTAATCAAAAGGGCAGAAAAAAGGAAACAGTTAAAGAAACCTGAGATGGCACACAAGGTTTGTAACCCAGTACAGATTAATGAGGAGGCTACAGAATAATATGCAAATTATTATCTTATGTTTATTAAATTAATAAATAAAGCTAGGAGAATATATTCCGAAATATTAAAAGTAATCATCTCTGGGGTGGTGAAGTTAACGCTGATTGCTTTTCTACATTATTCTTCTCTGTATTTGCTAAATTTTCTACCCTCCAAAATCGAATACTCATGTCTCCATTTCCCTTTTCTCCACCTTACTACCTTCAACCCTTCATGCCATGATGATGTTTTTAAGCCTACAGAGGAGAGTTACTTGGGATTTAGTCACTAAATTCAACATGCAAAGCAAATATTGCATATAGTAAAAATCATTTTTGAAAATCCCTTAAATTACTCATAATAATTAGTTTACTGCCTGTAACAAATGGTATGCTGTGTACTACACACAAACTGATTCTGAGGCCCCCTAAAATTTGAGAACTTCTGAGCTTTACTGAAGGAAAAACAAAAAAATCAAAAGTGTATGTGCGGGCTTCCCTGGTGGCGCAGTGGTTGAGAGTCCACCTGCCAATGCAGGGGACACAGGTTCGTGCCCCGGTCCAGGAAGATCCCCTCCTGGACTGGGAAAAATGGAATATTACTAAATCTATTTATAGATATAGATGTAAGATAGACATAGATGATATAGATAGATATCTATAGATGTGTATCTAGATAGATAGATCTTACAGGTTCTGTTTCTCTGAAGAACCATAATACAACATCCTAGGCACATCACAGAAAACTTGTTAAAGCCATAGACAAAAAGGAAAGTCCTACTACAGATAGATATAACAAATAGGTTCATTTCACAGAAGCAGCAATAAGACTGACAACCAACTTCTCAACAAAACAATGGAAGCCATAAATCAATGTAATTAAAATTTTAAAGTGCTGACCCTAACCTGAAATTTTATCCCACTTTCAAAAATTAAGGTAAAATAAAAACATTTTTAGACATACACTAGAAGAATCAATTTATCACTAACAGATCTTCACTATCATGATATTCAATCACAAGTGAAATATTCTTAGGTGGAAGAAGCTATAAAAAAGAATGAAAATTAAACACATGAATAAATATGTAGGTACACATAAAAGAATACGACTATATAAAACAACGATTAAAGTTTATTATTTTAATAATTTAATATTGTTTAATTCTACATAGAATTAATTTAATTTAATGTATTATTTAAATTTAATTAAAATTTAAGAAGGGGCTTCCCTGGTGGCGCAGTGGTTGAGAGTCCGCCTGCCGATGCAGGGGATGCGGGTTCGTGCCCCAGTCCCACGTGCCGTGCAGCGGCTGGGCCCGTGAGCCATGGCCGCTGAGCCTGTGCGTCCGGAGCCTGTGCTCCGCAACGGGAAAGGCCACAACAGTGAGAGGCCCACATACCGCAAAAAAAAAAAAAAAAAAATTTAAGAAGCTGATCATATACCAAATGTATGTTCTCTGATCACAATAGAATTAAGCTAGAAATAAATAACAAAGATAACTAGAAAATCTTTCATATATTTGGAAATTAAGTAGCAATTAATTAAATGACCCATGATTCAAAGAAGCAATAATGACAAAAATCAGAAAGTATTTTCAACTGAACGATAATTTCAAAAAACAAACAAACAAGCAATGTATCAAAACTTATGGATGCAACTAAAGCTATGCTTAAGGGGTAACATAAACTTAAAGGCATCTATTAGAAAGCCTGAAAAACAATGATCTAAGCATTACCTCAAGAAGTTAGAAAAAGAAGAGCAAATTACAACAAAAAAGTAGAGTTAGGGAAAAAATAAGGGCATAAACTAGTATATAGAAATCAAACAACCAACACACTCTTGAAAAATAATGTGGGAGAACTCAGTCTATTGGACATCAACTTACTCTGTAACTACCGAAATTAAGACATCATGGTATTGGCACAAAGACAGAAAAATAGAACAATGGAACAGAGTTGAGAGACCAGAAACAAACTCTCACACATATAAAGACCCTTGATTTATGACAAAGGTGGTACTGCAGATCAGAGGAGAAAGGGTGGCATTTTCAATAAATGCTTCTTAGTCAAATTAATATCTACATGGAAAATATAACAAACTTGACTCCATTCTCACACAATATACAAAAATAAATTCAGAAATCTAAAAAAACAGTAAGTCTTCTAGAAGGTAGGAAATTAACTTCATGATCCAGGCATGAGGTAATAACATTTTTTTTGAATTTTTGAATTTTCTTCTATTTTTTTATACAGCAGGTTCTTATTAGTCATCCATTTTATACACATCAGTGTATACATGTCAATCCCAATCTCCCAATTCATACCACCACCACCACCACCCCCCGCCGCTTTCCCCCCTTGGTGTCCATACGTTTGAGGCAATAACATTTTTAAACTAAACATAAAAAAATAATAACCATTAATAAGTTGTATTGCATTAAAATTCAGAACACCTTTTCATCAAAAGACATCAGCAAAAGAGTGAAAAGGCAAGCCTCAGACTGGGAAAAGATACTTGTAATACACAAAAAACAAAGGGCTTATGTCAAGACTATAGAAAGGATTCCTATGAATCAATAAGTGAAAGACAGATGTGTTAGTCCAGGTCCTCTCAAGAACAGATGCCAAAATGGGATTAAATGTGCAAAGACTTTCAGGGAAGTGCCTGTGAAAGAAATTTAATTTAAATTTAAAGCCACTGTTTTAACACTTTCAGCCCCATGAAGGACACAGAAAATTTTTAAACTATTCATTTATGTATATTTTGGCAGAGAAGTAACATACATCTAAAGATAAAATAAATTATATTAAGATGAAACTCCGTAACAGAAGTAGAATGGAATTAGGAGCTCATGGAGAAAACTGAATGATGGAAAACTCACAGTTTTAACTTGAAAAAGACACAGAAAAACAGAAACTAGAAGGGACTGAGTTTACCTAGAACTGACTAAATTACATTTTCTGCTATAAACTGAGTTCAAGATAGAGACTAATTTCAGTCCCCACTCCACCTTCAAGTTTTGGCCATTGAAAATTTATATTCTACATGTGTAATTGAGTATATTTATACTTAAACAATAATAAAAATGGAAAAAATCAGTGTATTGTATTATATATTCAAGCATATGTTTTGCCTTTTAGAATTAAAGGCCCACAGTTTTTATTTTAAAAATTGAAGCTATTATAAATATGATAATATAGTATAAATGAATATAATATATATTTTAAATATTTTTAGGTTCCTAATTTATATCCAGGCAGGAGCTTGTGCACCCCACAGGATCTACTTCGTTCTCTGTAGTAACTGATGCTACACAAAGGAAACTAAGAAGAGAAACGCAGTATGAGCCCATTTAGGGCTGAGCATGAATATGAAATGGAAGTATAAGAGGATAAGTAAACAGGTTGTAGGCACAGAATGAAGGGACTCTTCCTTAAGTGAAAATGTAATCATCTCAAGTACTTACAGTGCACTGCACAGATGTTTATTTATATAAGAACATGTAAATACATACATCTGTCTAATTAAAAGCAGATTACAAATCCAGTGCTTTGAAATTGAAATGTATTAAGTACTATTCTAGCTAAGAGTCTCTTAACCACACAAAATGCACAATATGACATGATTTGGGGAGTTTTGATCTTGCTTTGTTTTGTTTTGCAGAAACATAAAAGTTATTTGGAAACATCTTAGCATATGTGGAATCATGCTATATCCTTTAACATTAATCCAGAAAATTTGAGGGAATATTAGAGAAATATATAATTTGATATTACAGAAAAAAGCAAGGGTTTTGGATTCAAAAAGAACTGAGTTCAAATCATAGCTCTCCAACTTTACGTGTGACCTTGGACAAGCCACTTTACTTCCGCGACGATCTGTTTTTCCTTCTGTAAAACTGGAGACGCTAATGTCTAACATCATAGGATGTTGGAATGGGACTCTCCTTGCTTGAGGTATCTAAATGTAAATGTCAGAACACAGACGTGAAACCAGACTCCTTCACCCACCCACTCCTACAGAGTTACTAAGGAAATATTCCACGACTCTTATTGGTTAGATTTTGCTGCATAACAAACCGTTTCACCACTTAGTGTTTAAAACTACTAACATGTATTATTATACTTCTGTGAATTGCCTTGGCATTTCTTCTGGTCTGGGCCAGCCTGGCTGGGTTAGGTGATCTAGACTGGCCTCATTCACATGTCTGACTGTTGACTTGACGTCAGACGGGATAATAAGAAGAGCTTGGCTACATAACTCTCATCATTCCAGCAGGCTAGCCTAAGCTTATTCACACAGTGATAATCACAAAGTTCCCAAGAGCAGCAAGAGAGGTCAAACCCCATTGTGCAAGTACTTTTTAAGTGTCCACTTGTATCACATTTACTACGTCCCATTGTCCAAAGCATGTCACATGCCCAAGCTACCGCAACTCTAATCCCTCAGAAAGATAAGAGATATAAAAAGGGATATGAAAACAAAGTACCTAACTGCTAGTCAGAGCTCAAAAAATATATGTTGAATGGATGAATAAATGAAAGAAAGAAAAACTGAGAGGATGGTGGCACCATTAACCAAAATAGGAGGTTTAGGAAGAGAAGCAGATTTGGGATTAATGGGAAAGAGTGAATTCCATTTCAAACACACAGCACCTTGAGGTATTCATGAGACATTTGTGTAAAGACATCTGATAGACAAATGGATATCCATTTCTGCAAAGTTGTGAAAGGATTTCCTGAAGCTCTTTAGAAATTAAAAATAAACTTTTTATTTGGGTCTATCCATTATTATTATCCTTTATTTACAATTGTACTTTATGTGGTAGTGGGCTTGAAATATTAAATTTCCTCAAATCTAAGATGTATTTTCCACATTCTAACAGTTCAGTTGAGATGTGTGTTACATCCATGTACAGATTTAATATGATAGCATTCCTTTCTTTATGAAAAGCTGATGTTAAATCAATTCAGCGCCTTAAAACTTATGGCATCTTAAAATCAAGGCACTATGATTAACCATAAACCCTTGACCTGCTGTGTCCACGAGTAGATTTTAACCCATTAGATAAGGCTATTTTCAGTCCAGACCCAATCACAAACCTTCTCTTCATCTTTCTGCAAAACCTATTCCACTTTCACTCTTACCCATCCAGGAAAAAGCCACCACCATCCAGCCCATTGATAAACTTAGAAACCTGACAGACATTATTGATTCTTTCTTCTTCCTCATCTACAATATTCAGCCCATTGCCATATCCCGCTAAACCTACCCCCAAAATATGATTCAAACACATCTCTACCACTACCACTCTAGATCAAGCAACCATCATCATGCTCCTGGACTATCCTGATAGTCTCTGAGTTGGTCTCTGTGCTCCCACTCTGGCCTTCCTGCTCTCCACTTTCCGAAAGGCAGCCAAAGGAATTTTTAATGTAAGCTACATCATGTTATTCTCCTAAAGTTCTTCAAATTTCCACTGCACTTAGAATAAAATTCAAAATGACATCCATAGCTTTCCATGAATTTCAAGCTTGTGCCAACCTCTTTAACCTCATCTTCCACCACTCTCCACGTTGTTCCATTAAAACTCACCTATTTTCACTTTTCCCAATTTTTATTAAGCTCTTTCCCTCCTCAGAACATTAATCCATGCTCTTCTCTCTGCCTAGCCTACTCTTCTCCCCTCTCTTCCCCCAGTTCATCCCTTCTTATCTTTTAGGTCTCAGCTTAAGTGTCATGTCTTCAGGGAACCCTTTCCTGACCTTCCCACCCAAACTAAATTATATTTATCTCCATTATTTACTCTGACTCCATCCTTTCTTTTTATTTAAGGCAATTCGCAACATTTCTAAGATATATGTGTATATATTCATGTATATATATACATATACATGTGTGGTTTGTGTATATATGTATACATATGTATATTATATAATGTTTATTTTTTCCTCCCCCACTGTACCATAAATTTCATGAGGACAAAAACTGTGCCTGTCCTGTCCACTACCCAATAATTAATATTCTGCCCAGGGCATAGTAGACACAATAAATATTCCTGAAGGAATAAACAAAGAAATAACCAAAACATCCTCATACAAAGGAGCAAAACTGCTGGTCAAACATAAAAACAGTAAGCAGCATTCGACTAAAGAAACGAGAAAATAGGGTGGTCAGGTGAATGTAACAGACAAAAGCTGCAGGTTCTACAGACAGAACGAGAAACAATTTCCAGTTAAAAAGGTACAGCAGCAGGCACAATATATTGGCAAGAAGCAAAACTTTTAAATTTCCTTAGCAATACAAAGATTACAACATTTAAAATTTCAATTAGGGGACTGGGATTGACATATCCACACTAATATGTATTAAATAGATAACTAATGAGAACCCGCTGTATAGCACAGGGAACTCCACTTCACTGTACAGTAGAAACTAACACAACATTGTAAAACAACTATACCCCAATTAAAAATTAATTAACTAATTAATTAAATGAAATACAATGCCAAAAAAAATATCTAAATGTGGGTCAAATACTGAGCATTTCCCACAAATACCAAGAGCCCTGATACAAACAGGTGACTTTCCAAGCGTGATGGCTATGTGGCAATGACAGCAAAAGATCCAGAGGAAGATCACAGGAACCCAAGTATGGGAGGGGCTGCTGGCTGTCCCCCAACATCTGCTCTCCTTTTCTTTTATGTAATACAGTTTTTTGGTAGTGGCCATGACTGATATAGGCAAAGCTCCAGAAGCACAGGGGAAAAAGCTGTGTGTCGTGGCATGAGAAACGGTTGCAGGGAGGTGCCTTGTCTGTGGTGCTGCCAGTGCATAATGGAGAATCTTGTGCCTTGAGTGGTTGCTCAACATTATACATGTAAGTGAAAGAGGAAGGTCTCTTTTCTGGAAAGAGGGAGATGGGGACAGTAAGGAATGAAATCAAGAGACCTAGCACCCAGGCTCTGGATAGCTTCTTACTATCTGTGGAACCTCAGCATGACAGCAGGCTCATTGTGCCTCATGTTCTCCATGTGAAAATGGTGGCCATGAGGACGCCATGGAAATACACAGAAACTTGCTCAAGACTCCCAGAGAGCTAATGAGCTGTGTCAGGCCTTGAAGATTGGGGATGATCTTGTCAGATAGAGATTCTGCTCAACTGTGGAGTCATGGTTATCTTTCATGCCCCCAAAAAGGGATCCCTCAGTCAAGAGTCGTTCTGGTTATACTGTAATTGGTTGTGTGATGTCAGGCAAGTCATTCACCCTCTCTGGGCCTCACTCTTCCCAAATGCAAAATGAATGAATTAAATTAGATTACCTCTGAGGTCACCCTGCCTTAATCTATGGGCTTTTCCCACCGAGTATCTTTTTTTTTTTAATAGGCCTTGTTTTTTAGAGCAGTTCCAGGTTTACAACAAAACTGTGGGGAAGGTACAAAGATTTCCCATATATTCTCTGCCCCCACATGCACATTATCCCCATTATCAACATGTCCCATCTGAGTGTACGTTTGTTACAACTGAAGAAGCTACACATCATTATCACCCAAAGTCCATAGTTTAAATTACAGTTTACTCTTGGTGTTCTACATTTTATAGGTCCCTACAAATGTATAATGACATATATCCACCATTATAGTATCATACAAAGTATTTTTACTGCCCTAAAAATCCTCTGTGCTCTGTCTATTCTGCCAATCCTCCTCGTTAACCCCTGGCAACCACTGATCCTTTTACTGTCATGGTTTTACCTTTTCCAGAATGTCATATAGTTGGAAATAATACAGTATGTAGCCTTTTCAGATTGGTTTATTTCAGTAAATAATATGCATTTAAGTTTCCCCCACATCTTTCATGGCTTGATAGCTCATTTCATTTTAGCACTGAATAATATTTCATTGTTTCAAAGTACCACAGTTTATTTATCCACTCACCTACTGAGGGACATCTTGGTTGCTTCCCACATTTCGGCAATTATGGATTAAGCTGCTACTAACATCTGTGAGCAGGTTTTTGTGTGGACATACAATTTTCAACTCATTTGAATAAATACCAAGGAATGCAACTGCTGAATTGTATAAGAGTGTGTTTAGTTTTATAAGAAACCACCAAACTGTCATACAAAGTGTACCATTTTGCATTCCAACCAGCAATTAATGGGAGTTCCTGTTGCTCCACAGCCTCACCAGTTTTTGACACTGCCAGTGTTCCAGACTTGGGTTATTCTAATCGGTGTGTAGTAGTATCTCATTGTATTAATTTGCATTTCCCTGATGGCATATGATGTGGATCATCTTTTCATATGCTTACTTGCCATCTATATGTCTTCTTTGGTGATGTGTCTGTAAGGACTTTGGCCCATTTCTAAATCTGGCTGTTTCTTTTCTTATTGTTGAGTTTTAAGAGTTCTTTGCATATTCTGGATAACAGTCCTTTACCATATTTTTTATAATATAAGTAAAATACATATTTTTTCCAGTCTGTGGCTTCCCTTTTTTTCTCTTGATAGTGTCTCCTACAGAGCAGAAATTTTTAATTTTAATGAAGACCAGCTTATCAATTCTTTCTTTCATGGATTGTGTCTTTGGTGTTTTATCTAAAAAGTCATTGCCAAACCCTAGGTTATCCAGAATTTCTCCTATGCTATGTTCTAGGAGGTTTATAGTTTTGCATTTTACATTTGTATCTGTGATCCATTTTTGATGTAATCAAATGTTTATGCTAGGCTTCCCTGGTGGCGCAGTGATTAAGAATCCAACTGCCAATGCAGGGGACACGGGTCCAAGCCCTGGTCTGGAAAGATCTCACATGCCGTGGAGCAACTAAGCCCGTGCGCCACAACTACTAAGCTTGCTCTCTACAGCTCACAAGCCACACCTACTGAAGCCCATGAACCTAGAGCCCGTGTTCCGCAACAAGAGAAGCCACCGCGGTGAGAAGCCCGCACACCGCAATGAAGAGTAGTGCCCACTCGCCACAACTGAAGCCCACGTGCAGCAACAAAGACCCAATGCAACCAAAAATAAATAAATAAATGTTTAAAAAATGTTTATGCTGATTATGGTTGCCCAACTAAAGGCTGAATTTCTGAGCCTCTTTTGCTGCTATGTATGGCCATGTGATAAAGTTCTGGCCATTAAGGTGTGAAGAGAAGTTACATGTGCAAACTTTAGTTCTCACCCTTAAAAGGAGAAGCATATTTTAGTTCCCTCCCTCCTATGGCTTCTTCTATTCTACTGTCTGGAACATGAATATTATGGCAAGCCATCTGGAACTGCATAAACAAACACAGAGGAGAGACAGAAGAGCAAGAAGATTGAAGGGAACTGGATCCCTGTACAGCCATGTAGACCAGTGTTGCCAGGGACTATTACCTAAAAGAAAAGTATTTTTCTATCTTGTTTAAGCCATTCTTAATTTCCATTTCTGTTATAGGCAGCAGAAGGTACATCTTAACTAGTAGAGTGGGTCATGAAAGAGAGAAATCCAGTCTTAGCAGACCAGGGACCATTCTTTTGTTTTGTTTTGGGTTTTTTTTCTTTGTTGTTTGTTTGTTTTTATTTTTTTATACAGCAGGTTTTTATCAGTCATCCATTTTATACACATCAGTGTATACATGTCAATCCCAATCACCCAATCCATCACACCACCACCACCACTCCCCCGCCGCTTTCCCCCCTTGGTGTCCATACGTTTGTTCTCTATATCTGTGTCTCAATTTCTGTCCTGCAAACCAGTTCATCTGTACCATTTTTCTAGTTCCACATATATGCATTAATATACGATATTTGTTTTTCTCCTTCTGACTTACTTCACTCTGTATGACAGTCTCTAGATACATCCACGTCTCAACAAATGACCTAATTTCGTTCCTTTTTATGGCTGAGCAATATTCCACTATATATATGTACCACATCTTCTTTATCCATTCATCTGTTGATGGGCATTTAGGTTGCTTCCATGACCTGGCTATAGTAAATAGTGCTGCACTGAACATTGGGGTGCATGTGTCTTTTTTTTTTTTTTTTTTTTTTTTTTTTTGCGGTACGCGGGCCTCTCACTGTTGTGGCCTCTCCCGTTGCGGAGCACAGACTCCGGACGCGCAGGCTCAGCGGCCATGGCTCATGGGCCCAGCCGCTCCACGGCATGTGGGATCTTCCCGGACCGGGGCACGAACCCGTGTCCCCTGCATCAGCAGGCGGGCTCTCAACCACTGCACCACCAGGGAAGCCTGCATGTGTCTTTTTGAATTATGGTTTTCTCTGGGTATATGCCCAGTAGTGGGATTACTGTATCATATGGTAATTCTGTTTTTAGTTTTTTAAGGAACCTCCATACTGTTCTCCATAGTGGCTGTATCAATTTATATTCCCAAAAACACTGCAAGAAGGTTCCCTTTTCTCCACACCCTCTCCAGCATTTACTGTTTGTAGATTTTCTGATGATGCCCATTCTAACTGGTGTGAGGCGATACCTCATTGTAGTTTTGATTTGCATTTCTCTAATAATTAGTTATGTTGAGCAGTTTTTCATGTGCTTCTTGGCCATCTGTATGTCTTCTTTGGAGAAATGTCTATTTAGGTCTTCTGCCCATTTTTGGATTGGGTTGTTGTTTTGTTAACATTGAGCTGCATGAGCTGTTTATATATTTTGGAGATTAATCCTTTGCCCATTGATTCGTCTGCAAATATTTTCTCCCATTCTGAGGGTTGTCTTTTTGTCTTGTTTATGGTTTCCTTTGTTGTGCAAAAGCTTTGAAGTTTCATTAGGTCCCATTTGTTTATTTTTGTTTTTATTTCCATTACTCTAGGAGGTGGATTAAAAAAGATCTTGCTGTGATTTATGTCAAAGAGTGTTCTTCCCATGTTTTCCTCTAAGAGTTTTAGTGTCCAGTCTTACATTTAGGTCTCTAATCCATTTTGAGTTTATTTTTGTGTATGGTGTTAGGGAGTGTTCTAATTTCATTCTTTTACATGTAGCTGTCCAGTTTTCCCGGCACCACTTATTGAAGAGACTGTCTTTTCTCCGTTGTATATCCTTGACTCCTTTGTCATAGATTAGTTGACCATAGGTGTGTGGGTTTATCTCTGGGCTTTCTATCTTGTTCCATTGATCTATGTTTCTGTTTTTGTGCCAGTACCATGCTGTCTTGATTACTGTAGCTTTATAGTATAGTCTGAAGTCAGGGAGTCTGATTCCTCCAGCTCTCATTTTTTCCCTCAAGACTGCTTTGACTATTCGGGGTCTTTTGTGTCTCCATACAAATTTTGAGACTTTTTGTTCTAGTTCTGTAAAAAATGCCATTGGTAATTTGATAGGAATTGCACTGAATATGTAGATTGCTTTGGGTAGTATAGTCATTTTCACAATATTGATTCTTCCAATCCAAGAACATGGTATATCTCTCCATCTGTTGGTATCATGTTTAATTTCTTTCATCAGTGTCTTACAGTTTTCTGCATACAGGTCTTTTTTCTCCCTAGGTAGGTGTATTCCTAGGTATTTTATTCTTTTGGTTGCAATGGTAAATCGGAGGGTTTCCTTAATTTCTCTTTCAGATTTTTCATCATTAGTGTATAGGAATGCAAGAGATTTCTGGGCATTCATTTTGTATCCTGCAACTTTACCAAATTCATTGATTAGCTCTAGTAGTTTTCTGGTAGCATCTTTAGGTTTTTCTAGGTATAGTATCATGTCATCTGCAAACAGTGACAGTTTCACTCCTTCTTTTCCAATTTGCATTCCTTTTATTTCTTTTTCTTCTCTGACTGACATGGCTAGGACTTCCAAAACTATGTTGAATAATAGTGGTGAGAGTGGACATCCTTGTCTTGTTCCTGATCTTAGAGGAAATGCCTTCAGTTTTTCACCATTGAGAATGATGTTGGCTGTGGGTTTGTCATATATGGGCTTTATTATGTTGAGGTAGGTTCCCTCTATGCCCACTTTCTGGAGAGTTTTTATCATAAATGGGTGTTGAATTTTGTCAAAAGCTTTTTCTGCATCTATTGAGACAATCATATGGGTTTTATGCTTCAATTTGCTAATATGGTGTATCACATTGATTGATTTGCGTATATTGAAGCATCCTTGCATCAATGGGATAAATCCCACTTGATCATGGTGTATGATACTTTTAATGCGTTGTTTAATGTGTTGTTGTATGATCCTTTTAATCTGTCCATTGGTGTAAGTGAGGTGTTAAAGTCCCCCACTATTATTGTGTTACTGTCGATTTCCTCTTTTATAGCTGTTAGCAGTTGCCTTATGTATTGAGGTGCTCCTATGTTGGGTGCATATATATTTATAATTGTTATATCTTCTTGGTTTGATTCCCTTGATCATTATGTAGTGTCCTTCCTTGTCTCTTGTAACATTCTTTATTTTAAAGTCTATTTTATCTGATATGAGTATTGCTACTCCAGCTTTCTTTTGATTTCCATTTGCATGCAATAGCTTTTTCCATCCCCTCACTTTCAGTCTGTATGTGTCCCTACATCTGACGTGGGTCTCTTATAGACAGCATATATATGGGTCTTCTTTTTGTATCCATTCAGCAAGCCTGTGTCTTTTGGTTGGAGTATTTAACCCATTCACGTTTAAGGTAATTATCGATATGTATCTTCCTATGACCATTTTCTTAATTGTTTTGGGTTTGTTTTTGTAGGTCTTTTCTTCACTTGTGTTTCCCACTTAGAGAAGTTCCTTTAGCATTTGTTGTAGAGCAGGTTTGATGGTGCTGAATTCTCTTAGCTTTTGCTTGTCTGTAAAACTTTTGATTTCTCCATCGAATCTGAATGAGATCCTTGCCGGGTAGAGTAATCTTGGTTGTAGGTTCTTCCCTTTCATTACTTTAAGTATATCATGCCACTCCCTTCTGGCTTGTAGTGTTTCTGCTGAGAAATCAGCTGTTAACCTCATGGGAGTTCCCTTGTATGTTATTTGTCATTTTTCCCTTGCTGCTTTCAATAATTTTTCTTTGTCTTTAACTTTGCCAATTTGATTACTATGTGTCTCGGCGTGTTTCTCCTTGGGTTTATCCTGTATGGGACTCTCTGCGCTTCCTGAACTTGGGTGGCTATTTCCTTTCCCATGTTAGGGAAGTTTTCCACCATAATCTCTTCAAATATTTTCTCAGGTCCTTTCTCTCTCTCTTCTCCTTCTGGGACCCCTGTAATGCGAATGTTGTTGCGTTTCATGTTGTCCCAGAGGTCTCTTAGGCTGTCTTCATTTCTTTTCATTCTTTTTTCTTTATTCTGTTCTGCAGCAGTGAATTCCACCATTCTGTCTTCCAGGTCACTTATCCGTTCTTCTGCCTCAGTTATTTTGCTATTGATTCCTTCTAGTGTAGTTTTCATTTCAGGTATTGTATTGTTCATCTCTGTTTGTTTGTTCGTTAATTCTTCTAGGTCTTTGTTAAACATTTCTTGCATCTTCTCGACCTTTGCCTCCATTCTTTATCCGAGGTCCTGGATCATCTTCACTATCATTATTCTGAATTCTTTTTCTGGAAGGTTGCCTATCTCCACTTCATTTAGTTGTTTTTCTGGGGTTTTATCTTGTTCCTTCATCTGGTACATAGCCCTCTGCCTTTTCATCTTGTCTGTCTTTCTGTGAATGTGGTTTTTGTTCCACAGGCTGCAGGATTGTAGTTCTTCTTGCTTCTTCTGTCTGCCCTCTGGTGGATGAGGCTATCTAAGAGGCTTGAGCAAGTTTCCTTAGGGACCATTCTTTTAGTCACTCCTAAGAAAGAGTTTTCATCTGTCCCTTGAGTTAGTAACTGGAAAGTAATATCAAAACCCACTTCTTTAATTTATAGTGGTTGCATATAATTATGTAATATTCATTATATATTAAATTGCTTATAGTTCCCATTAAATCTAATGTATTCAGCATTCTCTTGTACTCTTCCTAAAGATAAAAGTTACAGAGACCCTCTAGATATGTTATAAATGAGTTTCCAGATTGGACCCTACTTGGCAATGGCAGTAAATATTTTGGGGCTGAGAATGGGCAAAACCAATTAACGAGTTTTCTCATATCTATACCCAAGTGATAACCCCTCTCCCCACTCTGATTCATACACTCCTTACAAAATATTGCTCTAACCAGTTCATGGTATGTGCTATACCATGACAGAGCTATATTAAAGGTATTTTAAATGGGTATGCTGAATATTCTCTGCTTCCCTCTCCATTTAATTGTTCCCTTCCCCGTGCCCTGTACTAATCTTCATGGAATGCACCAGCTGGGTCTCTTATGTTCTGGCTTCTGGCTGGGCTTGGCCCATCAGAGGCATGAGCAGGGGATGTAAGGGTAAGACAAAACAGAAGTCCCCCAGCTTCTTCCCTGCCTGGCCACAGTTGGCAGTGGCTGTTTTTCTCAACTCAAGGCCAAGAGGGGAGCAGAGAATGTCCCTTTTGTACATTTGGACAATTGGAGTGGAGGCTAGGTGCACTTGTGAGCTGTTGACAAATCGAAAGCCACCACCATCCTCAGGCCATGTCCATTAGGAATTGAGCCCAGTGTGAAATACTGTTGGGACAGAAGTACAGTGGCATGGTAGCCTCTGCTGCTTCCCAGTATAAAACTCCTTTGCTGTGATATAGCCAGTAAACCTTGCTCTAAACTGCTTTCAGAGAGACAGAGTACTAAGAACTAGAAACAAAATGTGCTTCTCGAACCAGAAGGAGGGGCATCACCTGGGAGAGTTTGTTAGAAATACAGAACCTTGGGCCTCACCCCAGACCTAGTGAATCAGAATCTACATTTTTTTATCAAAATTAACAGATGATTCATATGCACACTTAAGTTTGAGAAGCATCACCTTAAGAAAACATCTGCTCATATGGATCTCTTAATTTAATTACTTATTTTTTCCCATTTTCCCTAGAAAAATCCCAAATCTTCAACCACTTCGCATAAATGTTTTTTAACATTTGAATTACACATGTTGCACCCTCATCGGAGTGTGCAGTGAATCCTGAAGAATAAAAATTCTAATTAACACTCGGAGTGATTTACAGAAGACAAATACTCAAGCTATACATAAAATTAATCTGTTTTTGGACCTCCCTGGTAGCAGAGTGGTAAAGAATTCACCTGCCAGTGCAGGAGACATGGGTTTGAGCTCTGGTCCAGGAAGATCCCACATGCCACGGAGCAACCAAGCCCGTGGGCCACAACTACTGAGCCTGCGCTCTAAAGCCAGTGCGCCACAACTACTGAAGCCCACACGCCTAGAGCCCATGCTCTGCAACAAGAGAAGCCACTGCAATGAGAACCCCGCACACCACAACGAATAGTAGCCCCCACTCGTCGCAACTAGAGAAAAGCCTGTGCGCAGGAACGAAGACCCAATGCAGCCATAAATAAATAACTAAATTTTAAAAGTAAAAAATAAGTAAAATTAATTTATTTTTGAATAAATTCTTCCTAAGTCTGACTCAGATTTTTAATTCCTGCCCTCTTTTATGAGGTAAAGTTCATAAAATTTAGGACAGTTACAATGAACAGAACATTTCTCCACAGTTTCTCAAAACCAATGGAATATATTTATAAATTTTATAAACATATTTATCTACGCCCATTAATAGCTATACTCTCACTATACTCAATATCCAATTGATAAAATCAATTACCTCATTTAATCATAAAATTCAAGAAGCATTTGCCTAAGACCAACAAAAACAGGGACTTCCCTGGTGGCACAGTGGTTAAGAATCCGCCTGCCAATGCAGGGTACACAGGTTTGAGCCCTGGTCTGGGAAGATCCCACATGCCACGGAGCAACTAAACCCGTGCCCCACAACTACTGAGCCTGCGCTCTAAAGCCCATGAGCCACAACTACTGAGCCCGCGTGCCACAACTACTGAAGCCTGTGCGCCTAGAGCCTGTGCTCAGCAACAAGAGAAGACATGGCAATGAGAAGCCCGTGCACTGCAACGAAGAGTAGCCCCCGCTCACTGCAACTACAGAAATCCAATGCACAGCAACAAAGACCCAACGCAGCCAAAAATTAATTAATTAATTAATTAATTTTTTTAAAAGACCAATGAAATCAAATTCTGCAACTCTTGAAAATTAAAATGATTACAAGAATATATATAACTGAAACTTGTGTTGATACAAATTGCTAACTATAACAACATAAGAGAAGCAATTTCTGAAATGCAAATATACTTATATTGTTAATTGAAACAGGTAAAATGAAATCTCTTAGCTAATGCTATCATTAACTGACTTAAAATATTTGTGTTTTGCTCTGTAATTTTCTATGTTAATTTGATATGCAGCACTTGATTAAATTTACCTTACACTTAAGCATAGACATTTAATTCAGCTCCTACTTTATATTATGCTTATGAAGAAATGCAACATGCAATAAAATGTATACATATTTTGGAATTAATTTCAATTATTTTATTTTTGCCTCTATGCATTAATATATTTTTATAAACATTCACTGTTCAGGTTCAAAGATTTCTCAACTTGTAACATCAATTAACTGCATAAATTATATTTTTTAAGTGGCCTTGATGTAATCCCCAAACTAAAGAATTTTGTACTGTATGGTGATGTGCATCAATAAAAATTTGCGGGAATCGGGAAGATGGCTGAAGAGTAAGACGCGGAGATCACCTTCCTCCCCACAGATACACCAGAAATACATCTACACTTGGAACAACTCCTACAGAACACCTACTGAACGCTGGCAGAAGACCTCAGACCTCCCAAAAGGCAAGAAACTCCCCACGTACCTGGGTAGGGCAAAAGAAAAAAGAATAAACAGAGACAAAAGAATAGTGATGGGACCTGCACCAGTGGGAGGGACCTGTGAAGGAGGAAAGGTTTCCACACACTAGAAGCCCCTTCGCGAGCGGAGACTGCGGGTGGCGGAGGGGGGAAGCTTCGGAGCTGCGGAGGAGAGCGCAGCAACAGGGGTGCGGAGGGCAAAGCGGAGAGATTCCCACACAGAGGATGGGTGCCGACCAGCACTCACCAGCCCGAGAGGCTTGTCTGCTCACCCGCCGGGGCAGGCGGGGCTGGGAGAGGCTCAGGCTTCGGTCGGAGCTCCGGGAGAGGACTGGGTTTGGCGGCCTGAACACAGCCTGCAGGGGGTTAGTGAACCACGGCTAGCCGGGAGGGAGTCCGGGAAAAAGTCTGGACCTGCCAAAGAGGTAAGAGACTTTTTCTTGCCTCTTTGTTTCCTGGTGCGCGAGGAGAGGGGATTAAGAGCGCTGCTTGAAGGAGCTCCAGAGACGGGCGCGAGCCGCGGCTAAAAGCGTGGACCCCAGAGACGGGCATGAGACGCTAAGGCTGCTGCTGCCGCCACCAAGAAGCCTGTGTGCGAGCACAAGTCACTCTCCACACCTCCCTTCCGGGGAGCCTGTGCAGCCCGCCACTGCCAGGGTCCCGGGATCCAGGGAAAACTTCCCCGGGAGAACGCACGGCGCGCCTCAGGATGAAGCTCCACAATCAACTTGATGTACCTGCATCTGTGGAATACACGAATAGACAACGAATCATCCCAAATTGAGGAGGTGGACTTTGAGAGCACGATTTATGATTTTTTTCCCCTTTTCCTCTTTTTGTGAGTGTGTATGTGTATGCTTCTGTGTGAGATTTTGTCTGTATAGCTTTGCTTTCACCAGTTGTCCTAGGGCTCTATCCGTCCCTTTTTTCTTTAAAAAAAATTTTTTTTTCTTAATAATTATTTTTTATTTTAATAACTTTATTTATCTTACTTTATTTTTTCCTCTTTCCTTCCTCTCTTCCTTCCTTCCTTCCTTCCTCCCTCCCTCCCTCCCTCCCTCCCTCTCTCTCTCTCTCTCTCTCTCTCTCTTTCTTTCTTTCTACTTTTTCTCCCTTTTATTCTGAGCCGAGTGGACAAAAGGCTCTTGGTGCTGCGCCAGGAGTCAGTGCTGTGCCTCTGAGGTGGGAGAGCCAACTTCAGGACACTGGTCCACCAGAGACCTCCCAGCTCCACATAATATCAAACAGCGAAAATCTCCCAGAGATCTCCATCTCAACACCAGCACCCAGCTTCACTCAACGACCAGCAAGCTACAGTGCTGGACACCCTATGCCAAACAACTAGCAAGACAGGAACACAACCCCACCCATTAGCAGAGAGGCTGCCTAAAATCATAACAAGTCCACAGACACCCCAAAACACACTACCAGACGTGGACCTGCCCAACAGAAAGACAAGATCCAGCCTCATCCACCAGAACACAGGCACTAGTCCCCTCCACCAGGAAGCCTACACAACCCACAGAACCAAATTTAGCCACTGGGACAGACACCAAAAACAATGGGAACTACGAACCTGCAGCCTGCAAAAAGGAGACCCCAAACACAATAAGATAAGCAAAATGAGAAGACAGAAAACACACAGCAGATGAAGGAGCAAGATAAAAACCCACCAGACCTAACAAATGAAGAGGAAATAGGCAGTCTACCTGAAAAAGAACTCAGAATAATGATAGTAAAGATGATACAAAATCTTGGAAGTAGAATAGAGAAAAGGCAAGAAACATTTAACAAGGACCTAGAAGAACTAAAGATGAAACAAGCAATGATGAACAACACAATAAATGAATTTAAAAATACTCTAGATGGTATCAATAGCAGAATAACTGAGGCAGAAGAACGGATAAGTGACCTGGAAGACAGAATAGTGGAAATAACTACTGCAGAGGAGAAGAAAGAGAAAAGAATGAAAAGAACTGAGGACAGTCTCAGAGACCTCTGGGACAACATTAAACGCACCAACATTCGAATTATAGAGGTTCCAGAAGAAGAAGAGCAAAAGAAAGGGACTGAAAAAATATTTGAAGAGATTATAGTTGAAAATTTCCCTAATACGGGAAAGGAAATAGTTAATCAAGTCCAGGAAACACAGAGAGTCCCATACAGGATAAATCCAAGGAGAAAAACACCAAGACACATATTAATCAAACTGTCCAAAATTAAATACAAAGAAAACATATTAAAAGCAGCAAGGGAAAAACAACAAATAACATACAAGGGAATCCCCATAAGGTTAACAGCTGATCTTTCAGCAGAAACTCTGCAAGCCAGAAGGGAGTGGCAGGACATATTTAAAGTGATGAAGGAGAAAAACCTACAACCAAGATTACTATACCCAGCAAGGATCTCATTCAGATTTGATGGAGAAATTAAAACCTTTACAGACAAGAGAAAGCTGAGAGAGTTCAGCACCACCAAACCAGCTTTACAAAAAATGCTTAAGTACCTTCTCTAGGCAAGAAACACAAGAGAAGGAAAAGACCTATAATAACAAACCCAAAACAATTACAAAAATAGGAATAGGAACATACATATCGATAATTACCTTTTTGTAAATGGATTAAATGCTCCCACCAAAAGACACAGACTGGCTGAATGGATACAAAAGCAATACCCATATATATGCTGAATACAAGAGACCCACTTCAGACCTAGAGACACATACAGACTGAAAGTGAGGGGATGGAAAAAGATATTACATACAAATGGAAATGAAAAGAAAGCTGGAGTAGCAATTCTCATATCAGACAAAAGAGACTGTAAAATAAAGACTTCTACAAGAGACAAAGAAGGACACTACATAATGATCAAGGGATCCATCCAAGAAGAAGATATAACAATTGTAAATATTTATGCACCCAACATAGGAGCACCTCAGTACATAAGGCAAATACTAACAGCCATAAAAGGGGAAATCGACAGGAACACATTTATCGTAGGGGACTTTAACACCCCACTTTCACCAATGGACAGATCATCCAAAATGAAAATGAATAAGGAAACACAAGCTTTAAATGATACATTAAACAAGATGGACTTAAATGATATTTATAGGACATTCCATCCAAAAACAACAGAATACACATTTTTCTGAAGTGCTCATGGAACATTCTCCAGGATAGATCATATCTTGGGTCACAAATCAAGCCTTGGTAAATTTAAGAAATTGAAATTGTATCAGGTATCTTTTCCAACCACAATGCTATGAGACTAGATTTCGATTACAGGAAAAGACCTGTAAAAAATACAAACACATGGAGGCTAAATAAAACACTATTTAATAACGAAGTGATCACTGAAGAAATCAAAGAGGAAATCAAAAAATACCTAGAAACAAAAGATAATGGAGACACGACGACCGAAAACCTATGGGATGCAGCAAAAGCAGTTCTAAGAGGGAAGTTTATAGCAATACAATACTACCTTAAGAAACAGGAAACATCTCGAAAAAACAACCTGACCTTGCACCTAAAGCAATTAGAGAAAGAAGAACAAAAAAAAACAAAGTTAGCAGAAGGAAAGAAATCATAAAAATCAGATTAGAAATAAATGAAAAAGAAATGAAGGAAACGATAGCAAAGATCAATAACACTAAAAGCTGCTTATTTGAGAAGATAAACAAAATTGATAAACCATTAGCCAGACTCATCAAGAAAACAAGGGAGAAGACTCAAATCAATACAATTAGAAATGAAAAAAGAGAAGTAACAACTGACACTGCAGAAATACAAAAGATCATGAGAGATTACTACAAGCAACTCTATGCCAATAAAATGGACAACCTGGAAGAAATGCACAAATTCTTAGAAATGCACAACCTTCCAAGACTGAACCAGGAAGAAATAGAAAATATGAACAGACCAATCACAAGCACTGAAATTAAAACTTGATTAAAAATCTTCAAACAAACAAAAGCCCAGGACCAGATGGCTTCACAGGCGAATTCTATCAAACATTTAGAGAAGAGCTAACACCCAGCCTTCTCAAACTCTTCCAACATATAGCAGAGGGAGGAACACTCCCAATCTCATTCTACAAGGCCACCAGCACCCTGATACCAAAACCAGACAAAGATGTCACAAAGAAAGAAAACTACAAGCCAATATCACCGATGAACACAGATGCAAAAATCCTCAACAAAATACTAGCAAAGAGAATCCAACAGCACATTTAAAGGATCATACACCATGATCAAGTGGGGTTTATCCCAGGAATGCAAGGATTCTTCAATATACACAAATCAATCAATGTGATACACCACATTAACAAATTGAAGGAGAAAAACCATATGATCATCCCAGTCGAGGCAGAGAAAGCTTTAGACAAAACTCAACACCAATTTATGATAAAAGCCCTGTAGAAAGTAGGCATAGAGGGAACTTTCCTCAACATAATAAAGGCCACATATGACAAACCCACAGCCAACATCGTCCTCAATGGTGAAAAACTGAAACCATTTCCACTAAGATCAGGAACAAGACAAGGTTGCCCACTCTCACCACTCTTATTCAACACAGTTTTGGAAGTTTTAGCCACAGCAATCAGAGAAGAAAAAGAAATAAAAGGAATCCAAAACGTAAAAGAGGAAGTAAAGCTGTCACTGTTTGCAGATGACATGGTACTATACATAGAGAATCCTAAAGATGCTACCAGAAAACTACTAGAGCTAATCAATGAATTTGGTAAAGTAGCAGGATACAAAATTAATGCACAGAAATCTCTAGCATTCCTATACATTAATGATGAAAAATCTGAAACTGAAATTAAGAAAACACTCCCCCCCCCCAAAAAAGAATACACTCCCATCTACCATTGCAACAAAATGAATAAAATATCTAGGAATAAACCTACCTAAGGAGACAAAAGACCTGTAGGCAGAACATTATAAGACACTGATGAAAGAAATTAAAGATGATACAAATAGATGGAGAGATATACCATGTTCTTGGATTGGAAGAATCAACATTGTGAAAATGACTCTACTACCTAAAGCAATCTACAGATTCAATGCAATCCCTATCAAACTACCACTGGCATTTTTCACAGAACTAGAACAAAAAATTTCACAATTTGTATGGAGACGCAAAAGACCTCGAATAGCCAAAGCAATATTGAGAAAGAAAAACGGAGCTGGAGGAATCAGGCTCCCTGACTTCAGACTATACTACAAAGACACAGTAATCGAGACAGTATGGTACTGGCACAAAAATAGAAATAGAGCTCAATGGAACAGGATAGAAAGCCCAGAGATAAACCCACACACATATGGTGACCTTATCTTTGATAAAGGAGGCAAGAATATACAGTGGAGAAAAGACAGCCTCTTCAGTAAGTGGTGCTGCGAAAACTGGACAGGTACATGTAAAAGTATGAAATTAGAATACTCCCTAACACCATACACAAAAATAAACTCAAAATGGACTAGAGACCTAAATGTAAGGCCAGACACTATCAAACTCTTAGAGGAAAACTTAGGCAGAACACTCTATGACATAAATCACAGCAAGATCCTTTTTGACCCACTTCCTAGAGAAATGGAAATAAAAACAAAAATAAACAAATGGGACCTAATGAAACTTAAAAAGTTTTTGCACAACAAAGGAAACCATAAACAAGACCAAAGGACATCCCTCAGAATGGGAGAAAACATTTGCACATGAAGCAACTGACAAAGGATTAATCTCCAAAATTTACAAGCAGCTCATGCAGCTCAATATCAAAAAAACAAACAACCCAATCCAAAAATGGGCAGAAGGTGGCTTCCCTGGTGGCCCAGTGATTGAGAGTCCGCCCGCCGATGCAGGGGACACGGGCTAGTGCCCCGGTCCGGGAAGATCCCACATGCCGTGGAGCGGCTGGGCCTGTGAACCATGGCCGCTGAGCCTGCACGTCCGGAGCCTGTGCTCCACAACGGAGAGGCCACAACAGGAGAGGCCCACGTACCGCAAAAAAAAAAAAATGGGCATATGACCTAAATAGACATTTCTCCGAAGAAGATATACAGATTGCCAACAAACACATGAAAGAATGCTCAACATCATTAATCATTAGAAAATGAAAATCAAAACTACAATGAGTTAATCATCCCACACCAGTCAGAATAGCCATCATCAAAAAATCTACAAACAATAAATGCTGGAGAGGGTGTGGAGAAAAGGGAACCCTCTTGCACTGTTGGTGAGAATGTAAGTTGATACAGCCACTATGGAGAACAGTAGGGAGGTTCCTTATAAAACTAAAAATAGAACTACCATATGACCCAGCAATCCCACTACTGGGCATATACCCTGAGAAAACCATAATTCAAAAAGAGGCATGTGCCAAAATGTTCATTGCAGCTCTATTTACAATAGCCCGGAGATGGAAACAACCTAAGTGTCCATCAATAGATGATTGGATAAAGAAGATGTGGCACATATATACAGTGAAATATTACTCAGCCATAAAAAGAAACAAAATTGAGTTATCTGTAGTGAGATGGATGGACCTAGAGTCTGTCATACAGAGTGAAGTAAGTCAGAAAGAGAAAAACAAATACCATATGCTAACATGTATATATGGAGTCTAAGAAAAATAAAAAACAAAGGTCATGAAGAACCTAGGGGCAAGACGGGAATAAAGACACAGACCTACTAGAGAATGGACTTGAGGATATGGTCAGGGGGTAGGGTAAGCTGTGATAAAGTGAGAGAGTGGCATGGACACATATACGCTACCAAACGTAAAATAGATAGCTAGTGGGAAGCAGCCGCATAGCACAGGGAGAACATCTCGGTGCTTTTTGACCACCTAGAGGGGTGGGATAGGGAGGGTGGGAGGGAGGGAGATGCAAGAGGGAAGAGATATGGGAACATATGTATATGCATAACTGATTCACTTTGTTATAAAGCAGAAACTAACACACCATTGTAAAGCAATTATACTCCAATAAAGATGTTAAAAAATGCAGTAATTACCCTTGAAAAATATATTACATTAAGATTAAGCAAGAACAAGAGGCCATAAAAATTACAAAATAAGAAATCACTATTTTAAAAAATATATATATCACTACATACCTATCATAATGGCTAAAATATAAAATAATGACAACCATATGCTGAGAAGCATGTGGAGAAACTGGACCACTCACACGTTGCTGGTGGAAGTATAAAATGGTACAGCCACTCTGGAAAAATTTGATGGATTATTTTAAAACTAAACATGTAAGGACCATATGACTCAGTAATTGCAATCCTGGGTATTTATCCCAGAGGAATGGAATTTATGCTCATGCAAAAACCTGTACATTAATGTTCAGAGCAGCTTTCTTTGTTAGAGCCAAAAACTGAAAAGAGCCCAAATGTCTCTCAATGTGCCCACATATTATGGAATACCACTCATTTACTTCCTTCAATTGTATCCCTCCTGTGAAGTGTCTATTTTCAATTAGGTTTCCCTTAGTTAAATCATGAACCACCATAACAGACTACCGGTAGGAGATTCTGCTTGGCAAAACTAATGAAGAGTCTGTAGGAAATAGGTCAAAAGCAGATAAAATCTTGTTTTTAAATGTTTATTTATACTTTTATTCCATTGTCAAATTTACCTCCTCTAAGTGTTCTCTGTAATTTCAAATTTTATTCAACACAAACAACTTTATGGCCCACCATGGAAATCCAGAGAAGTCATTTCTAAGCATACACATTGTATAACATTAGGAGAAACAGTCATAAAGGAGTCACATTTTTCTGCAAAATTTTATCCAGTGTGAGTCCAAAGTCACCAAGAACCATGCCTGGAACTGGTGTTTTCTGCCATTTGAACAGAGACTACTTTATTAGGAAACAGAAGTTTTATCAGAACTTTCTTTTATAGATTTGAACTCAACCGTGCTCTACCCTCTCCAAAGGAAGCAGTATTTCAGATAGAATTTTCCTTTTTGAGAATTGTCTTTCTAATTTTAGAAAACTGAGCATTGTATAAATAACACAATCACTGTAAAGGTATAAAATGTAACTGTCTGCTACCATCTAGTGGAGCTACTAAGTTTTGCACAGAAACATTTTTCACTTTAACAGTCATTCTACTTCATTACTTTTCTCTGATTCTTGGTTACATCAATTTGTGGTTGTAAAAGTAAAACTTCTCGCTATTTGATCCAAAATTCTTAACATACAAGGAACAAATGTAAGGGACAATATATCAATAGAAAGAGAGGAAAAGTCTTCTGAAAGCACATCATTGCACTTTTTCCCATTTAAAATAAAATTAAAACTATTTTGATAATCATTCACAAACTGATCAGAGGGAAGGGTCAAGAATCATACTCCACCTAAGTTTATGCTCAGACTTGGTTCTCATGCAAATCGGTATTGTATCCTCAGTCCCAGCTTGCTCCTATTCTACATAACATGTAATTTTATTGCCAGACTTTTCCTTTAGGGTGCTTATGTCACGTAGAGCACATCAAATACGTCTGGTCATGATAATTACATTCTTCTTGAACATGGCAAAGAAGTCCTGGTGGAATACAAGAACTGAAAAACCAAATTATGAATGTGCCATATCATCACTGATGGGAGGACAAATGTGTAGCAAACACTATGTTCCACAGCACTGATCACGTTGCTTTCGCTATTCTGGAGTATAGAAGGGCTTTATCAGTGTCCCTTCCTATGCCCGCAGTAGTCACAGTCATACAGCTGAGCCTAAAGCACATATGATTCTCTGCCTGAGAACTTTCTCAGCTAAGGTTTCTTTCCTTTCCAAGTTTGCATTCTAAAAAAAGAACATTATATTAGAGGAGTGTATGTATTGTGAAATGAGCATTTAGTCATATTTCTGGCATCAGGATTTATTTTCCCAGTCCTCATGGCCCCCTTGAATCTGGCTACAGAATGCTGCATGGCATTTACTACATCACGGGAGTCAGGCAAAGGTTTGTACTGACCAGACAGACTCCCGGACGAGGATATTTTCACAAGGATTATTTACACTCCAACACTACAAGTATCTTCATTTGGATCCTCCTCCATGTCAAAGCTCCCATCCCCAGGAAACATACTGAAAAAGATTGCAAGAGATGTCCTCAGTGCCACCTTGACCAGAGCCCTATCCACTGTGGTGCTATGCAATGGACACCACCTCTGAATAGCTTTGAACTGAACTAACAATTTCCCAAGTAGCATAAAGTTTAAATATCCATTAAAATAACTGGGATGTTTAAAGTTATTAGTCAAGGACAACAGAAAGAAGAAAAGGAACCACAAGTAAGACACTATTGGAATGAGATGACCCTTCAGATTTATCTGTCCTGAGGACATGACAACAGCTGATAGAGAAGGAGCAGCTCTAATAATTCTCTAATCTACTCCAAATTTGGTTAGAATACTATTGTGTAAATAACCATTGCATGACCCATTGCCCCCCACCTCAAGATTGCCCAATAAGTGCCCTGGCCCTAAAGCATTCCCCTAAATAGAAGCTGGGGTGCTAAGCTGCCATGTGGCCCCAGATTCTTCCCAGGAAGCAACTTTTCCCCTGAATGATTCTCCCCTGTTCTGGGAAAACCATAAACTTCCTTGTATTGCTTAGGCATGTGCAACACGTGGCACCTTGCCTGCCCCACCAGTACATTTGCTCCCCAACCCTCACACCTCCACCCGCCATCAGGAAGAGAACGGGGTCTTCACCTGCAGCACAAGAAGGGTGCATGCAGTCCATCATCCTGTGTCAGTTATCCTGAGAGACTTGATGGCCACAAGAGACTGGCACACACTACAGATGCTGATCTTGCTGTGTCTCTTCTCCTTTCTGTGAGAAAAACATTGTTCCAACCAGTGCTTTGTGTGTTGAGTCTTCCTTCATGACTCAGAACCCACAGAAGATGCAGTAGGCCAATGTCTGTGGGCTCCTTCTTCTGGTGGTTATCAACATTCACACTTACTTTCATTTATATAATTAGAAGTTTTACCTGAGCAAATGTCTAGGGCCCCTGCAACAAACCTTAGCCCCTTCCCTTTCCCTCCCCTCCTACAGGCTGGACGTGGTGGTGAGCAATCCCTGACCATGTGAAGGAAGATGGCAGTGTCACAAGACAGCAGCCCAACAACCAACTCTAGAGTTCCCATCTAGAATTTCACATAAGAGAAAAATGAACAAGTGGAGATGTTAGAGCAGGGAGCTGGAAGCAAATGTGAGATATCGAGAGATGAAATATGGATGGAGATACCATCTTCACACTGGCAAGACTTGGCAAAGGAGGGACCAGAGACAAGGAGTATAAAGACAGATCCTTGGGGGCTTCCCTGGTGGCAGAATGGTTAAGAATCCACCTGCCAACGCAGGGAACACAGGTTTGATCCCTGGTCCGGGAATATCCCACATGCTGCACAGCAACTAAGCCTGTGCGCCACAACTAATGAGACTGCGCTCTAGAGCTCGCGAGCCACAACTACTGAAGCCTGCGCATCTAGAACCCATGCTCCACAACAAGAGGAGCCACTGCAATGAGAAGCCCGCTCACCACAATGAAGTGCAACCCCCGCTCGCCGCAACTAGTGAAAGCGCACGCACAGCAATGAAGACCCAACACAGCCATACATTAATTAATTAATTAATTGATTGATTATTTTTTAAAAAAAGACAGATCCTTGGAAGACACCAAATCTTAGAGGGTGGGAAGAGAAAGACAAGTCAGAAAATCAACAGTCAGAGAAATAAGATGAAAAACAGGGGAGCATAAAAATCATAGGGTAGGCTCAACAACAACCACCAATTAAAAATTGGACAAAGGAGGGCTTCCCTGGTGGCGCAGTGGTTGAGGGCCTGCGATGCAGGGGACGCAGGTTTGTGCCCTGGTCCGGGAAGATCCCACATGCCGCGGAGCGGCTGGGCCCATGAGCCATGACCGCTGAGCCTGCATGTCCAGAGCCTGTGCTTCACAGCGGGAGAGGCCACAGCAGTGAGAGGCCCGTGTACCACAAAAAAAATGGACAAAGGACTTGAATAAGCAATTCTCCAAAGAAGGTATACAAATGACTAATAAGCACATGAAAGATGCTTAACATCACTAATCATTAGGGAAACGCAAATGAAAAATACAATGAGATGCCACCACGTACCCATTAAGATGGCTACTCAAAAAAAAAATGACAGAAAATAACAAGTGTTGGCCAGGATGTGGAGACATTGGACCCCTAGTGAACTGTTGGTGGGAATGTAAAATGGGACAGTCACTTCAGAAAACAGTATGGCATTTCCTCAAAGAATTAAAAATAGAACTGGCATAAGATCCAGCAATTCCACTCCTGGGTATATATACCCAAAAGAATTGAAAGCAGAGTCTCAAAGAGATATCTGTAAATCCATGTTCGTAGCAATATTACTCACAGTAGCTACAATGTGAAAGCAACCCAAGTGGGTTGCAATGAGTAAGCAAAATGTGGTATATACATAAAATGGAATATTAGCCTTTAAAAGAAGGAAATTCTGACTTATGCTACAACATGAATGAACCTTGAGGACATTACGCTAAGTGACATAATCCAGTCACAAAAATACAAATATTGTCTGATTCCATTTATATGAGGTACTTAGAGTAGTCAAAATCATAGAAACAGAAAGTAGAATGGTGGTTTCCAGGGGCTTGGGGGAGGGGACTATGGGGAGATCTTGTTTAATGGGTAAAGAGTTTCAGTTTTATAAGATAAAAAGTGTTCTGAAGATGGATAGTGGCGTTGGCAGCACAACAATGTGAATGTACTTAACACCACCAAATACTACAGCTAAAAATGATTAGGAGGGTAAATTTTACATTACGTATTTTACCACATTAAAAAAAAATTGGACCCTGAATAGCCAAAACAATCTTGAGAAAGAAGAGGAGAGCTGGAGGAAAATCACTCTTCCTGACTTGAGACTATACTACAAAGCTAAAGTAATCAAAACAGTATGGTACTGGCACAAAAACAGACACATAAATAAATTGAACAGAATAGAGAGCCCAGAAATAAACCCACACACTTATGGTCAATTAATCTACAACAAAGGAGGAAAGAATATACAATGGGGAAAAGACAGTCTCTTCAGTAAGTGGTGCTGGGAAAACTGGGCAGCTACATGTAAAAGAATGAAATCAAAACATTCTCTAACACCATATACAAAAACAATCTCTAAATGGATTAAGGACCTAAACGTAAGACTTGAAACTGTAAAACTCCTGAAGAAAACACTCTTTGATATATTGTAAATCATAGCAATATATATCTTTGATCTGTCTCCCAAAATAAAAGAAATAAAAGTAAAAATAAACAAATGGGACCTAATTAAACTTAAAAGCTTTGGCACAGCAAAGGAAACCATCAACAAAACGAAAAGACAACTTACTGAATGGGAGAAAACATTTGCAAATGATATGACCAATAAGCGGTTAATGTCCAACATATATAAATAGCTCATACAACTCAACATCAAAAAATCAAACATTAAAAAGTGGGCAGAAGCCCTGAATAGACTTTTTTTTAAAGGAGACATAAAGATGGCAAATAGGCACATAAAGTTGCTCAAAATCACTAATCATAAGAGAAATGCAAATTAAAACCACAACGAGATACCACCTCACACTTGTCAGAATGTCTATCATCAAAAAGAAAACAGGGCTTCCCTGGTGGTGCAGTGGTTGAGAGTCCGCCTGCCGATGCAAGGGACACGGGTTTGTGTCCCGGTCCGGGAGGATCCCACATGCCACGGAGCGGCTGGGCCCGTGAGCCATGGCTGCGGAGCCTGCACGTCCGGAGGCTGTGCTCCGCAACAGGAGAGGCCACAACAGTGAGAGGCCCGCGTACCACAAAAAACAAAACAAAACAAAACAAAAAAAAACAAATGTTGACAAGGATATGGAGAAAAGGAAACCCTTGTACACTGTTGGTGGGAATGTAAATTGGTGCAGCCACTGTGAAAGAGAGTATGGAGGTTTCTCAAAAAACTGAAAATAGAACTACCACATAACCCAACAATTCCATTCCTGAGTGTATATCTGGAAAAAAAACAAAAACCCTAATTCAAAAAAATACGTGCACCGCAATGCTCATAGCAGCATTATTTACAATTGCCAAGATATGGAAGCAACCTAAGTGACCATCAACAGATAAAAGAATAAAGAAGATATGGTATATATATACAATGGAATACTACTCAGCCATAAAAACGAATGAAATTTTGCCATCTGCAGCAACATGGATGGACTTGGAGGGCATTATGCTAAGTGAAATAAGTCAGACAGAGAAAGACCAGTACTGTATGGTATCACTTATATTTGGAATCTAAAAAATACAACAAACTAGTGAATATAACAAAAAGGAGGCAGACTCACAGATATAGGGAACAAACTAGTGGTTACCAGTAGGGAGAGGGAAGGGGGGAGGAGCAACATAGAGGCAGGGGAATAAGAGGTACAAACTATTAGGTATAAAATAAGCTATAAGGATATATTGTACAACATGGGGAATATAGCCAATATTTTATAATTATAAATGGAGCCTAACTTGTAAAAATTATGAATCACTATGTTGTATTACAACTGAAACTTATATAATATTGTACATCACCTATACCAGTTCTGGCACTTCTGACTTTGGGAAGCAGAGATAACCCCCACACACACACACTCCACTAGGCAGCTGACACTCTGCACACATTTCCAGGCTCCTTGGCCTGATATGCTGGAGTCAGTGAGTCTTGGTTTTGGACCAGGTTCCAAGGTGTAGATGGATAACTATGCCTTGATGCACAGTCTATCCAGGTGACCATGGTCCTAACCTGGGCAGTGCAGGTACTGATGCTATGCGCTTGTTGATTTCACTGAGTTTTCATCCACAAATGACCCTTATCCCTGGGTATGCACAAGGGACACATAAAGGAGGTGTCTTTCACAATGTGTTGATAAAGTTTGTCTCCAGAGAGGCTGAGACTTGATCATCTAGTCATTGCCCTGCTAGGAGTCAGTCCATACTGTCAACCCAAGGGCCCCTGGCTAGGAGTCAATCAAATGTAACAAAGGGCATTTTGGGGGTTATTTTTCCAGAATAAAACGCACAGCCCGTATCTCCACCTATTGAGCAGAATGCCCTTTTCCATTCACAGATGTAGTTTTTACCAGGGTTGTAAGCTACTGCAGACAACTGCAAGACATCTGCCTTTAACTTAACTAAACCAGAGCCAGGCATCCTCATAAACTTGGTTGTAATAGAGCTGCCAGAGATGCTGGCAGAGCCCCTGCACATCAGACAGCCAAATCTAGATGGTAACACTACACAATTTCCTTTTCCTCTGAAACACCATTAATGCCTGGTTTATTTCTTCACTGGATACACCACTTCCACTTAAAAGTGGATGTTTCTTGGAGAATACCCACTCTGTTCATGTTTTCATTTGGGATATATCCCATGAAGGGAAGTCGTAACTACAACATCTGCTCTTGCTTTGTTATTCTCTTGACGTCCACTAACACGACTAATAAGCCTGAAAGTCTTTCAAATGGGGTAGATCAGGTGGTAGTTTCAGGCAAGAATCAAAACAAACCTCAAAAGGTGCCAATGCCTAGTGGATACATCATTTTGACACTGGTTCCAGTTTGCAAAAATGTCAGGCAGCGACAATTTCACTCCAAACGTGCTTCATGGGTGATTTACCCAAGTGGAAATGTGGTCTGAACAGCTTGTTGGAATGTTTCTAGGTCATGTTCTTGGTCAATGTGGATGCCTTTCAAGTAGTCTTATGTAATGGGATGAGCTGGATTCACGTGTTATATATAAGTGCATCCAAGCTGAACAAGCTTACCATATGCTTTGCAAAACGTGGTTTTCTAGAAGTTCTTAAGCCAATCACTTCTAGAAGTGTAGGTTCACAGAAAAACTAAGTGGAAAGTACAGAGAATTCCCATCTACCCCCGTGCCCCCATGCACAACCTCCGCCACTATCAACATTTTCCACCAGAGTGGTACCTGTGTTACAATCAACGAACCTACATTGACGTATCATTATCACTCAAAGACTGTATTTTACATCAGGACTCACTCTTGGTACTGTACATACTATGAGTGTCAACAAACGTATAATGACATTTGTATGCCATAATAGTATCAAACAAAATAGTGTCACTACCCCCAAAATCCCGTGTACTCTGCCTATTCATATCTTCCTCTCCACTAAATCCTGGCAACCGCTGATTCTTTTACTGTCTCCATAGTTTTGCCTTTTCCAGAATGTCATAGAGTTGGAATAATACAGTATGTGGCCTTTTCAGATTGGCTTCTTTCACCTAGTTATTACTAGGTGAAAGTAATATTCATGGCATGATAGCTCATTTCTGTTAAGCACCGAATAATAATCCATTGTCTGAATATACCACAGTTTTCCCATTCACCTACTGAAGGACATCTTGATTTCTTCCCAATTTGACAATTATGAAAAAAACTGCTATAAATACCATGTGCATGTCTTTGTGTGAACGTAAGTTTTCAACAGCTTTGGGTAAATACCAAGGAGCGCAACTGCTAGACTGTATGATGAGTATATTTAGTTTTGTAAGAAACTACCAACCTGTCCAAAGTGGCTGTACCATTTTACATTCCCACCATCAGTGAATGAGAGTTCCTATTGCTCCATATCCTCGTCAGCATTTGGTGTTGTTAGTGTTCCAGATTTTGGCCATTCTAATATATGTGCAGTATTATCTCACCGTTGTTTTAATTTGCAGCTCCCTAATGGTATGTGATACTGAACATCTTTTCAAATGCTCACTTGCTATCTGTAAATCTTCCCTGGTGAAGTATCTTTTCAGATCTTTTACCAAGTTTTTAATAGGGCTGTTCATTTTCTTATGATTGAGTTTTAAGAACTTTTGTATATTTTGGATAGTAGTCTTTTATCCAATGTGTCTTTCACAAATATTTTCTCCCATTCTGTGACTTATATCCTCATTCTCTTGACAATGTCTTTCACAGAGCAGGAGTTTCTAATTTTATTGAAGTCCAGCTTACCAATTATTTCTTTCAGGGATCATGCCTTCGGTGTTATACCTAAAAAGTCACCATCATACCCAAGGTCATTTAGGTTTTCTTCTGTTTTATTCTAGGAGTTTTACATTTAGGTCTGTGATCCATTTTGAGTTAATTTTTCTGAGGTATATAAGGTCTGTATCTAGATTTATTTTTTGCATGTGAATGTCCAGTTTTTCCAGCACCATTTATTGAAAAGACCATCTTTGCTCCATTATATCGCCTTTGCCCCTTTGTCAAAGAACAGTTCACTATATTTATGTGAGTCTAATTCTGAGTTCTCTTGTTACATTCCATTCATCTATCTGCCTATTCGTTGGCCAATACCACATTACTTTTATTATTGTATCTTGATAGTAAGTGTTGAAGTCAGGTTGTATCAGCCTTTTTTTTTTTTTTTTTTTGCAATACGCGGGCCTCTCACTGCTGCGGCCTCTCCCGTTGCGGAGCACAGGCTATGGACGCACAGGCCCAGCGGCCACGGCTCACGGGCCCAGCCACTCCGTGGCATGTAGGATCTTCCCGGACCGGGGCACGAACCCGTGTCCCCTGCATCAGCAAGTGGACTCTCAACCACTGCGCCACCAGGGAAGCCCTGTATCAGACTTTTGACATTGCTATAATCTTGCTATAAACTCTTATTAGTTCCAGGAGCTTTTTTGTCAATTATTTTGGATTTTCTTCATAGAAGAAAATCCAGTCAAGTGGGAAGAGAAGCTGGGGGTAGAGTTGTCCTGCAGAAGCATCAACTGTGTTTCCCAAGATTAACACAAGCTTGATTGGAGATACAGGAAGTAATGCCGGACTCATGCAAATGAAGTCAAGGATCTAAGGTTGAAAATGCCAGGCCAAAATATACAACAAGAGAGTTGACGGAAAGTGAACTGCACTTCCACCACATACAGAAAAAAGGTCTGTATTTTTCATGGTTGACATGAGAACCCCATGAAAGTGAGTGTACTGATTCCTTTTAAAAGAAAGCAGTGAGTAGGAGCACACAGAGAGGCAGATGACTCCAACAGGCAATCTGAGGTCGCTTTAAGAAACTCTAATGTGCCCATAAGTGCATTAGCTGAGGATTTCCTCCACATCACAGAGCCCTAAAGCCTCATTACAATGTGACATACCATGTGAGGATATGTTGTTCTCCATGTTCACTTCTCTTTCTGGGGATCCCATCAAGAGTACTTACCAGGGGGCTTTCCTGGTGGTGCAGTGGTTGGGAGTCCACCTGCCGATGCAGGGGACATGGGTTCATGCCCCGGTCCGGGAAGATCCCACATGCCACGGAGCGGCTGGGCCCATGAGCCGTGGCCGCTGGGCCTGCGCGTCCAGAGCCTGTGCTCCGCAACGGGAGAGGCCACAGCAGTGAGAGGCCCGCGTACCGCAAAAAAAAAAAAAAAAAAAAAGAAGAAATAGTGACCAAATTCGAATCTGACTATGCTCTAAAGTTTTATAACAACACAGAAGTCATAGTGAGGACTGCAGGAGAGCCATGCATGTTTGCACTATTTGATAACACAAGGTAGGAGATTAAGACACATTGTGTCTTAATTTTCTTCCCCAAAACATATACTTCTATTATTTTTAAGGGACCTTTGAAATCACAAAAGAAAAGACACTCTCTGAAAAAACTCCCTGGTTTAAAGACCCCTGCATGGAGGTTGGGATACAGGTAAGCAATGAAATGATGTACTTTTAAAATTATACTCATGAACCTCCAGAAAACTCACCTCCTGGAAGGGCCCATCCATAAACATGTCAGTCCTCATTCCAACATGAGAATTATCTCCACATGCAGTCCAAAGAAAATCTTAACCATGCAGATAGGAACTTATGAGGCACAGTGGTTAGCGCCCCCGTTTCCGTACAGCTGAAAGCTTTGGCAATCTTGGATGCCTTCAAGCCTTGACCACTGCATAAAGCTCCTGATTCATATCAGAGGCAGGATACTGAGTGCTACCCTAAACACCTCTGTTCTTCAAACCCAGCACAACTAGCAGGGCTCCCTCAACTGCCGGACAAAAAGGAAGTTGAGGTTTTGTATTTTTAAATTTGTCTTTTAAAATATGAAAAAAGTAGTCCCTTGAGAAAACCCACTTGTATAAAGTCCCCTGTTTGAAGGATGGGGTTAAGTTTGGACGAGAAATGATCCTCCACAAAAACAAGGAGGCTACTAACCCAGAGACCTAAAGGCAGTTATATATATGATGAGGTCTGCACGTACTCTGACAAGTCACAGAACAACAGGATAAAGGGACACTGGTTACATCCACATTGCTGGTTACACCCACAGACGGGTTCCTAGATTACTCCCAAATCATCACCATTTTATCACTTTCTCCTTTCCTTATTCTCTACTGTTCCCCACGTCTCTTGTGTTCTCATTCATTTTGCTGAGTGATATATACCCAAAAAAGCTGTGATTCTCTGACTGAAGACAGGACCCCAATCATTAAAAGAAACTTTCACAGGGTTATCTGGGAAAGAAGAAGACTAGTAGAATCCATTTCCACATACTCTTCTCCCATACATATGGTTTCCTACGTCAGATGGGCCCAAGAATGACTATGGAGCACATCCAGTGTCTCTTCCCTTCCTTTCACTGGCAACTTGTCCTATTTTGACCTTCAGGTTCTCACCTATATTCTTTTAAAAGGGCAGTGTAACCTTATCAGTCTCCAGATAAAGGGGATTAAAAGTCACATGGAGTAAATCTGTCAAAGGAAACTGAGTCGCTAATAGCTCATGCCATATGGGTAAAACAAGGAGATGGGGCTCCCTGAGGTACCACCACCAGCACTCACAAAAGTTCGGATCACGCTTTCTACTTTGGTGTTTGGAGACCTAATATCACAATCCAAGTGGCAGAAGGAGTACAAAGGCAGGGAATTCATATTTCCTAAATTGGTCACCAGGATTGAATTAATACCTGAAGCTGGAATCAAATCAATAGCCAACAAATAATCAAGTCTTTTCAGGGCCCTTTGCAGATACAAAAGAGGCTCCCAGAGAATACCAGGAGAATCTAAATACCCCCACATGACAGCTGGCGGATAAGTTTGGACGGGAGATAATCCCTATGAAATTCTCTTCGAGAGCGATGAGGAGGCATTTATTCCAGAATGAACTGAAATACTCACATATGTGGCAGAGTCTTCATGTACCCTGACCATAAAAGAATGAGGGGATGAAGCGATACTGGCTTTCTCCCACTTTTGAGGTAAGTAAACTGGATGAGGAAGTGCACTCAAGTGCCTACAATTAAGGGTGTAGTGGGTGAAGGTACTGTGGTTCTGACATGTCTCTGAAAGCCTGCCTTCATAGGATGATCTAAGTGACACATTCTCAAACATAAAAGTTTTGCTAGCGACTCCAAAGGCCAAAACAATAAACGCAAAGTACCTGATATTCCACAGCAAGGTTCTGAGGTATCTTACCAAAAATTAAACCAAAAATGGTTCAGCTGGCATTAGCCCACCGCACAGGCTTCTAGGATATAAAAAGTTGAGTTGGAAGGAGGAAAGGCATTTTGGAGGGAGTTGTCAGTTTAGCAGACATTTTCTTACCAATCCTGACTCTGGGCCTCCCTCCCCTTTGCCTAACCTTGCAATTAAACATTCTATTTAAATAGGAAGTACCAGCTGGGGAAATGCCACATTTAGAGCCCAAATTTATTTTCTAAATTGTGTGCTCCACTGGGTCCAAAATACTGGTTTTCTATCTATCTTACTCAGTCTAATCTCAGAGAATCTATGCAATCTGGAACGATATGGGGCCTGAAAAATCCAGTGAAATTCCCATGAAGCTGCCGACTACTGGGTTTGTTTTCCTCTGAAGGTGACACCATTGTCTGCTTGGATGTGATAGGGGAATAAAAATATAAAATACAGTCCTAATAAGAGTCCTTGCATGTTGCTCCATTTGTAACGCAGGCGGGGATGTCAGTGCCATTCTTTGCAAAAGCATCTATTACATCTGTGGCCAGAGGGACCCTGGAAAGGAGATTAGGGTGTCACATCTAGTTCTCCTGGCTATAAGATATGGAGATCTCTTTTGTACTTGTGTGTGGCTGTCACTTGGGGCACATTTAGCAGGCTACCTTGGTCTCATGTGCTGGAATTACTACGTCTTATTTTGGGGCCAGATTCTGAATTGAAGATGGACTACCATGCCCTGTGTGGTGGTCTATCCAGGTGACCATGATCCTAACTTTGGCAGTTCAGGTCTGATGAGCTTGATGATCTTACTGATTTTCATCTTGGAAGGGTCCTTATCCATGTACCTCCACGGAGAACACAAAAATAGGTGTGCATCTTGGGTAATGTGCAGATGATTTTTGTTTCCGGGGAGCTGAGATATGATGATCCAGTCGGCACACTGTCAGACACCAGACCAAACTGTAAACTCACAGATGACTGCCCATGAGTCATTCAAAACGTAAAAAGGTGCATTTGGGGGGATATTTTTCCAGGGCAAGCACCATAGCCCGCATCTCCACTTTTCTTTGGGGTTAGACAGCTTCCGCAGCCCACTACAACCCATCTGCCTTAAACTTAGCTGATGAGTCCATTAATTAGACGCAGCATCTTCAGGAGCCTAGGTGTATCAAAGACACCGGAGGCTGAGGTGCTGCCACAATATCTGCATCTGAGACAGCTACCTCTGGAGAGTGACCGGCTATCTTTTCCTGCACCTCCGAGACACCGTTAGAGCTCAGTTTGCTTCTTCCCTAAATATACCACTTTCACATAAAATGGACATTTCCTGTACAATGCCCATTTCGTTGATATTCTCATTTGGGACCAATGCCATGAAATGGGAGCCAGTGTGTAACAATCCTTGCTCTTGTTTTGTTACTCTCTAGATGTCCACTAGCACCCACTAACAAGCCAACAATAGTCTCTCAAATGGGGTACATCATGTGGCAGATTCAGGCAAGGACCATGAACAAACCCTTAAGAGTGCCATTGCCTAGGAGACCATATTTTTGCCACAATTTCCATTCTGCATAAATGTCAGCCACTGACAATTTCCCTAAAAATATGCTGCATAGATGACTGGCCCGAGGGGAAGGGTGGTCTGTACAGCCTGATGGGTAGTTTCTAATGCAGGATGTTGGTCAACTCCAGTGCTTGTCAGGTAATCATATGTATCGGGCTGAGCTGGATCCTCATGTAAACCATGACGTGCACCCAATACTGAATGAGGTTATCATATGCTCTTGCCCCCTTGTACAATCCCCCTTGTCTTCCTGGCTATCTCAAAATTCATTCTCTTTACTCCTTTCTTTCCCCTTTTCTGTTTCTGTCTAGTTTTCTCCAGGTATCCCCTGTTCTCACTCATTATGCTGAGTGATATCTCTAAATAATGCAGTGGGTCTTGGACTGAAGGAAGGACCCCAATCACTGAAGGAGACTAAGTAGAGCTGGGCGAGGAGAATCCTAGTCCCATTTCCACATATTCATCTTCCATATGTCTGGTTTCTGAAATTAGATCTGCCTATGAATGGCCATGGAGAACTTCCAGACTCTCTTCCCTCCCTTTTTGCAAGAGACTTGACCTATACTGATATACAGGGTCTCACCAGTATTTTTCCAAAAGGGCATTGTCAACTTAGCAGCCTCTAGGTGAGGTGGCTAAAAATACCATAGAGTAAATTTTTCCAAGAGGGACTTCCCTGGTGGCACAGGGAATGTGCCACCCCACGCACCCAATGCAGGGGGCCCAGGTTCGATCCCTGGTCAGGGAACTAGATCCCACATGCATGCCGCAGCTAAGAGTTTGCCTGCCACAACTAAGACCCAGCACAACCAAATAAATAAATTAACTAAAAAAATTTTTTTCCAAGAAGTTGGGGCCCAGATGGCCAACATCATAGGGAGCGCAACCTGGGTCAACATGGAGATAGGATCCCTGAGGTGCTACCACTTCACATGCTTCCAAGCATGAACTGTATTAAGATTTTGTATTTCTCATTTATTTCCACTTCAATACATAGAGAAGGTATTAAACTATCTCCCATATAAAGGTGAAGCAATTGAGGCACAGAGAGATTTAATGTCTCTCCCAAGGCCACCAGGACAATAAACAGAACCTAAATCACCTGGCCCCAAAAGCAAGAGGAAGAGAAGGTTTCACATCAGATGCAGGTGCCATCCCATGTCCTGAGCAGATAAAACTCCCCTTTCACAGTTATTCTGAGAATATAGCAATACACAGGCACTACCACTTTACCTAAAGTAAGTAAAGTACAAAAGGAAATGCACTCATTGTGCCTACAATTAATGGTGTAGCAAGTTAAGGAGGTGCAAGTCAGACATGTCCCCAAGTCTGTATTGAACAGGATGTAGAAAGCAACATGTCCTCTACTGTAAGAGATATGGCACAGACTCCAAAGGACAAAACATTAAATGCCCAATATAACCATATTCTAAAGTGAAGTGCTGGGCATCTTGCCAAAAAACTGATCAAAACTGGTTCTGCTGGCATTATCCCATGACCAAACGCAAAGATATAAAATAGTTTAGTTGGAAGAAATATGAAATTTTCAATGAGAGTTGTCGATGTGGTAGGCATATTTTGCACCATCATGACTCTGGGCCTCCTTACTCTGCTTCTAAAAGACATAATTGTATGTCTATCCCAGTCTCCCAATTCCTCCCACCTCCCCCTTCCCCCCTTGGTATCCATACATTTGTTTTCTACGTCTGTGTCTCTATTTCTGCTTTGCAAATAAGATCATCTATACCATTTTTCTAGATTCCACATATATGCATTAATATATGATATTTGTTTTTCTCTTTCTGACTTACTTCACTCTGTATGACACTCTCTAGGTCCATTCACATCTCTACAAATGACCCAGTTTCGTTCCTTTTTATGGCTGAGTAATATTCCATTGTATACATGTACCACATCTTCTTTATCCATTCACCTGTTGATGGACATTTAGGTTACGTCCATGGCCTGGCTATTGTAAATAGTGTTGCAATAAATATTGGGGTGCATGTGTCTTTTTGAATTATGGTTTTCTCGGTATATGCTCAGTAGTGGGATTGCTGGGTCATATGGTAGCTCTATTTTTAGTTTCTTAAGTAACCTCCATATTGTTCTCCATAGTGGCTGTATCAATTTACATTCCCACCAACAGTGCAAGAGGGTTCCCTTTTCTCCACACCCTCTCCAGCATTTGTTGTTTGTAGATTTTCTGATGATGCCCATTCTAACTGGTGTGAGGTGATAGCTCACTGTGGTTTTGATTTGCATTTCTCTAATAATTAGTGATGTCGAGCAGCTTTTCATGTGCTTCTTGGCCATCTGTATATCTTCTTTGGAGAAATGTCTATTTAGGTCTTCTGCCCATTTTTGGATTGGGTTGTTTGTTTTTTTGATATTGAGCTGCATGAGCAGTTTGTATATACTATTGATACTATGTATAAAATAGATAACTAATGAGAACATACTGTATAGCACAGGGAACTCTACTTAATGCACTGTGGTAACCTAAATGGGAAGGAAATCCAAAAAAGAGGGGATATATGTATATGTATAGCTGATTCATCTTGCTGTACAGTAGAAACTAACACAACATTGTAAAGCAACTATACTCTGATAAAGATTAATGAAAAAAAGAAAATCAGATAGGAAGGCTTTGAGGTGTTTTACCCTAGAATTACAAGTGCAGTGCTTATAGACAGAAAACCAGTAAACTAGAACAGAAAGTCAAGAGATAGTACATATGAAACTAAAAACAGAAAAAATCTGACATCTCAAACCATTCAGGGAAAGAGAAACTGCATAAAAATAATCTGCAAACATATCAGATACATAAATGTAAAAAAAAACTGAAATCACACAATTACTAGGATAAAACATGGATGATTTCCCCCAATAACCTGTTGAGAAACTCTCTTTCTAACTATGACTGAAAATCTAAGTGCAATAAAATAATCGATAATAAATAAATAAAAGACATAATTAAACATTCTTTGTAAAAGGGAGGCTCCCTCCTGGGGAACCGCCACATTTAGAACTCAAACTAGGTTTCTTAAGCAAGTGTTCCACTGAAAACTGAGCAGCAGTCATCCCTTTCTCTTTTTCAGTTTCTTCTATGAGAATCCAAGCCATCCTGCAGTGGTACCTGCTACCTGGCTATTCAACAGAGCATCACCGATCCAGCAAACATCTCAAGTAGCTCAAAATGCTGAGTATTTCTCCCTACAATCAGGCATCATTTCCTGATTGGATGCAGCCAACGAATCCCAAAATGAAGCAAAGTCTAAGTCTATTACAGAAATTCCCCAATCTGCCCTGAGAATGGGTTTGGCAATACGATACTCAGAAGAGGTATCTACTGCTGCCTATGACCAATGGTACACTTGAAAAGAGAGTAGAATACCAGCTCTAGCATTTTTGTCTCTGGGACCCAGAGATCCCCTCTACTCAACTGTACAGTTGGCACTCTGCACATTTCCATGATTCCATGGCCTCATGTGATGAAATCTCTAGGTCTTGTTTTGGGCCAGGTCCCAAACTGCAGATGAATTACCACTGCAGTTGGCACTGGTCCTAACCTGGGCAGGACATGTCTGATGAGCTTGTTGATTCCACTGAATTTCCCTCAAAGGGTCTTTATCCACGGGTGTTCATAAAACACATGAACAGACGGTGCATGTGCACCTTTAGTATTCTGCTGATAAGGTTCACTCCAACAAAGGCTAAAACTTGATCACCCAGTCTTTCAGCTGCCAGCCACCAGCCCACACTACCAAGACATAACTTCTACCAGGAGTCGGTAAAAATGTAGCACGATGCATTTGGGGGCTTATTCCCCAGGACAAGCACCACAGCCCAAACTCTACTAATTGAGCAGAATTCCCATTGCAGGTACAGGTGTAAATGCTTTTCTTTGGTACTGTGCAGCTACATTGGCTCACATTCACCACTAGACTTTAATTTAGTGGATAAGTCCATAAACTAGACCCAACCACCCACAAGAAACTTGGTATACCAAAGCCACCAAGTAGCCTGAGTTGATGACTCAAATCCATACATCTAAGAGAGCCATACCTGGAGAGTCACTGGATACATTTTCCTATAGCTAAGAGACACCACTAATGCCCAGTTAACTTCTTTCCTTGGTGTGCCACTTCCACATAAACATGAAGGCTCATTGGGTTCTAACAACTTTATGCGTTTCTCATGTTACCAATCCCTTGATAGGGATACGAGGGTTTAAAAACCCCTGCTATTGCTTTGTTGCTCTCTCGATGTCCATCATTACTCACTAACAAGCCAGCAACAGTCTTTCAAATGGAGTGTGCTCAGTTGCGGTGTCAGACTAGCACCAAAAACAAAAGCACAAATGGCAACGTTACCTTGACATCCTCAAAGAGACTGAGCTGCCGGGCTTCCCTGGTGGCGCAGTGGTTGAGAGTCCGCCTGCCGATGCAGGGGACACGGGTTCGTGCCCCGGTCCGGGAGGATCCCACATGCCATGGAGCGGCTGGGCCCGTGAGCCATGGCCACTGAGCCTGCACGTCCGGAGCCTGTGCTCCGCAACGGGAGAGGCCACGGTAGTGAGAGGCCCGCGTACTGCAAGAAAAAAAAAAAAGAGACTGAGCTGCCAATGTTAGACATTATATTAATGACAATTTCAGGAACATTTTTGAGTGCCTTTAGTGGCATTAATAGACTATAAGCCATTATTTCACTGATGTATGAATGTGAACAATGACATATTAGAAAGAGAAAACAAAACCCCAAAGTGCATCATTTCCTTATTTGGGTGGCTATTTCTTAATATGTGACTGGTTAATCTAGTGCCAATTACTAAGAAGTTGGACCAACTCTCTAAAGCAGACCATCTGCTGCTCTTGTCCCTTCCAATCTAAATAATGTCATCCATGTAACGGTACCGGGACACCTGTGATGAGGTTTCAGCCTTCCGTGCTTTCTGACCTATCTGCTGGTGGAAAACTGCGGGTCTCATCGCATTGCCACATTAACGTATAACATACTCTGACCCATGAAGGCAGACTCTAATCACAGAGGTTCCGTGGGAGTTGAAAAAAGCATTAGCATGTCCATCACTGCACACAAGACCCTTCAGTATGCACAGCGGAGTCCGAGAATGTTATGATATCGGAACTATAAAGGCCAGGAGGACTGCTGCCACACAGAGCTTCATCTACAGTGAGGCATCAAGTACCCTTCATTCTTAATCTGGCTGCCTAGGGATACTGTAGGTGGTACAGCCTCTTTAAGCACATCCACCTCCATTAGTCCCTTGGTCAAGGTAGAGATCTTCTTTTATACATCCTTCCAATCAGAACTCTGCCCTGCTTTACTGATACCTCATGGCTGGGTTGGGGCAGCCTGCTGGGCTCCCAGTTGTCCACTTGTCCCAGCACCACTGTTCTATCGTGGCACTTCCCCATTGGGAACACCCCTACAATCAAGAAAAGAATTACATAGACTTAACACAACTCTTCCCACACTCAAGCAGTACTGGTTACAACAACAACGTGTGTGAGTCTTGATCAGCTGTGTGTTTAGATCTGGCTGGGGAGTGACGTGCCTCTCCACCTCCCACAGAAGTTAAGTTTTGTGTTCTCCATGTGGACGCACAGACCCTGAGAAAGGGAATGTGGTAAGCCTTTCACTCCGAAGAAGGAGGAACAGGGATTATTTCCCCCTTACTTCAAGCAAAGGACAAAGAGCTTCAGAAAGTCTGTCTTATGTCCTGTGGAGTCTGCAAAACAACCATAAGACAATATCTGGCTCATGCAATGAAGTCAAGAACCAGGGGCTAGAGCTGCACCTGCTGGAAGATACAGTAAGAACGCTGGCCTGGGAGTGCACTGCGCTTCCACCACATGCACAAGAAAGGACTGTGCTTTTCCTGTCCACGTGTGAGCTCTGCAATGGTGAATGACCTGAGCCTGCATTAAAATGAAAGCACTGAAGAGGATCCCTTGGGGAAAAGAGGGAAGCAAAACAGAGTGGTGAGTCACAACCTTCACTGGTCTAGAATGAGTCTAGTGCCCAGTCAGAGAACAGGTACATTCCTGAAAGCCTGCATTGAACGGGAGGTTGAACACTTGCCCGCTCAGGTAGACATCTGACAGAGGCCCACTTATGTGTTACACTGTGTTCTCCCCAAAACTCACATGTTGAAGCCCTAACCCCCCAGTTCCTCAACATAAGACCTGATTTGGAGATAGGGTCATTAGTGAGATAACCAAGTTAAAATGAGGCCATTAGGCTGGCCCTCATCCAATGTGTCCTTCTAAGAAGAAGAAATGTGGACACAGGCACATACCCAGGGAGAACACCATGTGAACATGAAGAGAGCCATCTACAAGCCAAGGACTCAGTCCTGGAAAACCCCTTTCCCTCACATCTCTCAGAAGGAATGAACTTTGCCAACACCTTGGTCTTGACTTCCAGCCTTCAAATGATACAATAAATTTCCATTGTTTAAGCCACCCAGTTTGTAGCACTTTATTATGGCAGCCCTACAAACTATTACAGACTCCAAAGACCAAGACAATAAATGTCAAATACTTTCATATTCTAAAGTGAGGTGCTGGCCAGCTTACAAAATAATGCACTCAAATGGGTTCTGTCAGCACTAGCCCATTACCCAACACAGAGATATAAAAGAGTTGAGGTGGAAGAAGGAGAAAAGAAATGTTACAGAGAGTTGTCGACATGGTGAGCATTTTCTCCACACTTATGAGGGAGGGACAAATATTGTTTTCCCCTAGCTGCAAACTGGTGATAAAAGCTACAGAAAAGCTAACTAATGCCCATGGGGGTTGAGAAACACAGGAACTAGTGTCTGACTCACCCAAGTAAAACCAAGAGGGTGGGTCTGGATGTCCCCTGGAGAAAGGACAGGAAGCATGCACCTGGGAGTGAGCAGCAATTCCACCATTTACAGATCTTTGATTTGCTCTTCTCCCTAAGCCCTTCTCTATCTGGGGATTGCATTGGTGGGGGACGGGGACAGTGAGAATGAGCAATTTGTCAACTGGGGAATAGATGGAAGATAAAAAGGCAGAAGTGGTTTGAAAATATGAGAGAAAAAGAGGCCCCCTGAGAAAACTTACTAACGCAAAAAACCCTGCTTGAAGGGTGATAGAGAAATTCACAGAGGAGATGCTTCTCCAAGAATAACAAGAAGGTTACTAAAGAAGACCTAGCTGAAGTAGTCACGTAAGTGGCAGGGTCTGCATGCACCCTGACAATCCAGAGAAGGATGAAAGGAAACTGGGTTACATGCATATTGTACCCCACATGGTACTCAATTTCTCCCATCACCCCCCTTTTCTCACTTCCTTCCCCTTTTCCTGCTTTCTCTCCTCCCCAAGTCTCCCATGTTCTCATTCATTATGCTGAGTAATAGCTACAAAGAATGCAGTGATTCTCTAACTGAAGACAAGCCCCCAATAATTCAAGGAGACTTTCCTAGGGGTAGCTGGGCAAGGAGAATTCCACTAGAATCCATGTCCACACACTTATTCTATATGAATGGTTTCCTAAGTTAGATCTGTCCACCAATGAACATACAGTACATCCAGAATCTTCTCCCTCCCTTTTCAAAATCAACCTGTCCCATTTTGACCTACAGGATGTCATCTATATTTTTCCAATATGGCACTGTGATGTCATCAGGATCCATAAAAGGGAGTCGAAAATCCCAAAAAGTAAAATGTCAAAAGCATCTGGGATACTAACCACTCAGTCCATATGGGAGCTCGGGTTAAAATCAACATGGAGATGAGGCCCTTTGATGTACTGCTACCACCCCAATGCAAAGTCGGGATCAAACTTCCTACCTCGGGGTCCTGGAGGCCAAACATACCACAAACCAAATGACTGAAGGAGTACATATACGGGGAGCTACTTTTCGCTAAAATGAAGGACTACACACACTGGTTGTTGGGATTGAATCAATACCTGAAGCTGTAGTAAAGTCAACGGCCAACAAATGCCAAATCTTAATACAAAAGAGGCTTTCCAAGAATGCTACCTAGTATAAATCTCCCTCTTGAAAGGTGGAGGAGAATTCTGCAGGAAGATAACTCAAAATGAAATTCTCTCTAAAAACAAAAAGGAGGCATTGCCTGCAGAGAGAGCCAAAGGCAGTCACATATGTGGCAGGGCCCTCCTGCACCCCACCTATAAAACGATGGGATGAAAGAATACTGACTTCCCTCCACTTCTGAGGATAGGTAAAGCGGATAAGTTAATGCCCCTGCATTATAAGAGCTTTGCCAGATGCTCCAAAAAGCCAAAACCATAAATGCCAAGTAACCCACATTCTTAAAGTGTGAACTCAGCTACCTTGCCAGAACCTTGAACAAAGCTGTTTATGGAGGTATCAGCCCATTGCCCATCTCTGGGATATAAAAAGTTGAGGTGGAAGGAGAAGGAAAGGAATTTTGAAGGGAGTCACCAGCATGATAAGCATTTTCTCCCCCGTTCTGTGGGCCTCCTCCACCACCTTCTCAACCTCATAATTAAACCTTCTATTTAAATGGGCTGTACCAGCTGGGGAAATGCCACATTTAAAGAACAAACTTGCTTTCTTAAGTGTGTGCTGCACTGGGAACCAAGCACTGGTTGTCCACTTATCTTACACTGTCTCTTCTCTAAGAATCCATGCAATCTTTCAATGGCACCTGCTGACAATGAATGACATGGGGCATGAATAGCCCAGTGAAAGCCCATGAAGCTGGCCACCACTGGGTACGTTTCCCTCTGAAGGCGGCACCACTGTCTGATTGAAGTTGGCAAATACAAATATAGAAGTCCAAATAAGAGTCCTTGAGTACTGCCCATACTTGCTACGTGGACAGGCACATCAGTGCTGTTCCTTGAAAAGCTGTCTACTCCGTCGACGGCCAGGGGTACCCTCGAGAGGAGGTTAGGGCACCAAGACTGGTACTGCTGGCTATGGGACCCAGACATCCCCTCTCTACTTAACTATGCAGCTGGCACTCGCACTTATTTCCAGGATTCCTTGCCCTTAGGTGCTAGAATCACTAGATCTTGTTTAGTGGTCCAGGTGAAGATGGATTACCATGCGCTGTGCGATGGCCTATCCAAGTGACCATGGTCTTAACACGGGCGTCACAGGTGATGAGCTCCTTGATTCTACTGACTTTCATTCTTGAAGGGTCGTTATCCATGGGTATGCACAAGGGCCAGAAATAGGAGGTGAGCATCTTGGGCAATATGATAATAATATTTGTCCCCACAGGGGCTGAGATTTGATCATCCAGTGATTATGCTGCCTAACACCAGCCAACACTGTCAATCCATGGGTTCTTGCCCCATAGTTAGTCAAAATATATCCAGGTGAACTTGGGGCGGTGTTGCCCAGGGCTAGCACTGCACCCCATCACTCCATCCATTGTGTAGAATCGCCTTTCCCATGCACAGATGCAAGCAGTTTTTTGTTAGGTTGTAAATCTTCCACAGCCCACTACGACCCATCTGCCTTTAACTTTGCTGATGTTTTCATGAACCATATCCAGGCATCCTCAGAAACCGGGGTGTACTGAAGCTACCAGAAGGCCGAAGTGCTGACATACTGTCACATACACAGTCCAACTAAGAGTCGTTGCATAGATTTCCTCCACTGCCACCAGAAGGTGAGATGTTGGCAAAGTCTCTGCATCTGACACAGCCATATCTAGACAGTGACTTTTTGTACCTGTGTGACACCATTAATGCCTAGTTTACTTCTTTGCTAAATTTACCACCTTCACATAAGGTGGATATTTCCTAGGCAACACCCACTTGGTTGGTGGTCTCATTTGGGAGCCACCCCATGGTATGGGAAAAGTCAGGGGGTAACAACACCTGCTCTTACTTTTTTTTTTTTTTTTTTTTTTGCAGTACGCGGGCCTCTACTGTTGTGGCCTCTCCCATTGCAGAGCATAGGCTCCAGACACGCAGGCTCAGCGGCCATGGCTCACGGGCTTAGCCGCTCTGCGGCATGTGGGATCTTCCCGGACCAGGGCACGAACCCATGTCCCCTGCATCGGCAGGCGGACTCTCAACCACTGCGCCACCAGGGAAGCTCTGCTCTTACTTTTTTACTCTCTCAATACCCAGAGGCATCCACAGCAGGTAAGCAGCAGTCTTTCAATGCGGGATATTGTAGCAGTTTCAGAAAGGGCCACAAACAAATCCCAGAGGGTGCCCTTGTCTAATGGCCACATGTTTTTGCCACAGGCTCTACTTGGCATAAATGTCAGTCACAGACACTTTCCCTCAGAAGTACTGCACAGTACTTGCCTGAATGGAATCATGCTCTGTACAGCTTGTTGGAGAGTCCTGAGACAGGTTGCTGGTCAAATTAGATGCACTTTAAGATGTATAATGTCATGGGCTGAGCAGGATCCTTATGTGAGGTATAAAGCACATCCAGGACTGAGCAAGCTTATCATAAGCTGTGCAAAATGTGGTCTTCTAGAAATTTTTAGGACATTTGCTTTTACTGAATAGACTCATCGATTGTTTGTAGACATCAGATCACATGGTTTCCAAGAACTATGCTTGGGAGGTTGGCTGCTAATTCTTTTTTTTTTAAATTTATTTATTTATTTATTTATTTATTTTTGGTTGCGTTGAGTCTTCATTGCTGCACGCAGGCTTTCTCCAGTTGTGGCGAGTGGGGGTTACTCTTTGTTGCGGCGTGCAGGCTTATCATTGCGGTGGCTTCTCTTGTTGCAGAGCATGGGCTCTAGGCACGCGGGCTTCAGTAGTTGTGGTACATGGGCTGAGTAGTTGTGGCTTGCGGGCTCTAGAGTGCAGGCTCAGTAGTTGTGGCGCAGGGGCTTAGTTGCTCCGTGGCATGTGGGATCTTCCTGGACCAGGGATCGAACCCATGTCCCCTGCATTGGCAGGCGGATTCTTAACCACTGTGTCACCAGGGCAGTCCCTGGCTGCTGACTCTTATAGGGTTAATCTTCAAGCTCTGGTTACTCAGATATTGGATTGCCTACCTAAGACAAACGGTATGTTGTCCTTAGCCTTTTGATTCAGAATATTGTCACCCATGTAAAGTTACCAAGACAACCTGGCTGAGGTTTCAATCTTTTCTATGTCCCAGCCTGGAGAAAAATCAGTTTTAGGTCTTTGTGAGGCAGCACATTGAACATATATTGTGACCTGAGAACCAGTGAAGGTAAATAGGCCCTGATCCCATGGATGCACTGGGACTTGAAGAAAGCATTAGCATGCCCACTATTACAAGCCAGGCTCCTCAGTCTGCGCACAGAACCTGTGATCATTACGAAACCGGGAAGTTTAGGTGCAAGGAGGACTGCTCCTCACTGAGGCTGCTGTACGGTACAGTGAGGCATCTAGTACTTTCTTGGCTTTTTTCATGGATAATTCAGGGCTATTTTAGGTAGAGTATCTTTAAGCACCTCTGCCTCCATGAGTTCCATGATCAGTATAAGGACATCCTTTCACCCAACTCCACCTTCACAACCTAGCGTCACACACTGCTTTACTGATACCTCATGGCTGTGCTGAGGAAGCCTGCTGGGCTCCCGGCTGTCTACTTGTCCCAGCACCACTGTTCTATCGTGGCACTTCGCCATTGGGAACATCCCTTATAAGCAAGAGAAAAATTACACATACTTAACCCAATTCTTCCCACAATACACTCACCCATACCAGTTACAACATCCGGCATGTGTACTGGTCAGAAAGGACGCACCTATAAACTCAGATAAGCTCATTCTTCGGTCTGAGAATTATTTCCAAATCCAGTAAGTGCAAACCTTGACCATGACATCAGGGGCTTCTACACAGCATAGTTCCCAGTGTTCAAAATTGCCAGAATGATCTGGCAACCAAGGTACAGTCAATTCCCCAACACACTTTAACCAGTGCATAAAGCTGCCAATCGCTCTTACAGACGGAGAGCCCTTGAACTCCACCCTGGACCTCTTTTTGTTGAAAGAAGTAAGGTATGGGTAGAAAGGTGATGCTGAAAGCACTGGATAAACATCCTCCTGAAGGGCATCAGCCTCAGCAAGGTTTTCTAGTTGACCTTCCACCTGTCGTTAGCAAGGATGTCATGGCCAGACTGACTTTGAACGTGGGGTCAGTCATTAGATGACCAGGTAATCTCCACTCCTTGTCCTCCAGCATGACTGGCGGGGCGCCAAGGGCCCAAACACATATAGTCAGTCTCACTGGGCATTTGTACAAATCTATCCCTAATATGACTTCTTTCCTACTTTTTACTTATATACCTCAGTACATTTCTGCATGACTGACTGCCCCTTGTCACAAGACAACTTATCAGTGAGATCTGCTACTGCCCCCCAAGTCCTGTCCCATACTTAGCTAGTCAACCTGTGGGATCTCATCTGTATTTTTCCAAGAGGGCACTGTGACCTTATCAGCCTCCAGGAAAAGAGAGTTTAAAATCCCATGGAGTCGGACTTCCCTGGCGGTCCAGTGGTTAAGACTCCACACTGCCAACCCGGGGGGCACGAGTTCGATCCCTGGTCGGGGAACTAATAATATCCCACATACTGCACGGCACAGCCGAAATATAAAAAATAATAATAATAATAAAATAAAAATACAATCCCATAGAGTCAATCTGTGAAAAGCAAGTGGGAAAGCCCCAGGTATTCTCGCCTCTTTATGATTATAAGACAAACAGGGCACTACTGCAGCAGTTTTGTAGGAGCAACAAGTGTTCTCTCAGAAACACAGAATTCTTTAGTTTGTGAAAGACAACAGTGGTTCTTTGCATGCAAGATTCAGTGTGTGAGCCCATTTACATTAGCTCAAGTACTGTAGTTGACAGACAGGCCCTGACTTTTATTGGGGATCGTAAGACTCCCTTGCTGGTGGGCATGCAAGGCAATAGAAAATGACACCTTTAACTCACTAATCAACATCATTATACAGTGAAAACTTTGGATATCAGACAAATTTTTCTGATACCATATGAACATTCAAAATTCAAACATGTAACACATTTCAATACCAATGACATATTGTTACATAGTATAGACAACGAACTGGCTCACAGGCCTCTCAATGACAACATCACTTTTAAGTTTTTATCTTTTTACTGCAAGTTCTCTCAGATGCATTCAACCTGTTTCTCACAAACAGAAACCACAGGTGTTTTACACGGACACCACAACACCAGCTTCCGGGAAACCATCTAACTCTCCTTGGCTGGGAGCCCAGGAAATAAGGGGTAAGGGGGGCAGGAAGTGCAACTGGCACTAGTAAGCACAGGTTTGCACACACGTTTGGCCATTCTGTGGGCCTCAACAAACATACTTTTATCAATAACTAGACACCAAACAGACAGGTAATGCCAATCCTACCTCTTCCTACCTAACCCTCCAAACTTTTTTCAACAGGTAGCAGACACTATCCAATCCTAGAGAACCTACCTTACCCTAAACTGGCCCACACACCTCGAAAGAGGTTGGACAGAGGGAGAACCCTTATGTTCCCCTCCTCATTGACCATGGATATAAGGGTGCACTACCAGATCCCAGGGAGCTATACCTCTCATAACCTGGCCTGCACTGCTCTACCAGATCTGGGGCGCCTTGATTTCTCCTAACCTCCTCTCGCTGTACACCCAGATTAGAGAGTCTTATCTCATGCACTAACCCAGCCATAGGATCCTGAGGACCACAGATCCTAGACGCATCATCTCTCCTAACATGGAACAGGCAATCCGTTAGTGGGGAGACCCTATCCTCCTCTCGCTGTACACCCAGATTAGAGAGTCTTATCTCATCCACTAACCCAGCCATAGGATCCTGAGGACCACAGACCCTAGACGCATCATCTCTCCTAACATGGAACAGGCAATCCGTTAGTGGGGAGACCCTATCCTCCTCTCACCCACTGACAGGTGGAATGTGCTACCAGATGCAGTGGAATCTATCTTAGGCAGTAACCTGTCCAGGATGGCCTCTTGCCTAGGAAAAGGGCATCATAACTTTTCTCAGCCACACATCAGTGCCAAGTCTGGCATCTCATGCACAGAGACATGCAAGGCCAAGGCCAAGGCTCAAATTATTGTCCCACCAAAAATACAAAAGGTCACTTTTACATTTTGACATTTTAATACTTACAAAGACATCAAAAAAAAAGAAATGAGGCAAAACTGTCAGCTCCCCATGACCCTTGTCCTCCACACCAAGCTGATGACAGGGCAACAAAAGGGAGCAAATGACCTCGACGCAAGTTGTAGGATATCCCGTCATGGAGGAGGCACCACTAGACTGCAGCTAAGTGGTTTTCGATTCCGCAGCTGCGCACTCAAGCGTTAGAAGGGCAGAAATGCCCATGTCTCGACAGACCCTGAGTGAGTGAGAAAACTGCCTCGTGGAGATGCGGTTGCAATGGCTGACCCAAGGGCAAGAGCTTCCGAAACCTTCACTTCTGCTCCCTGGAGCGAGAACAACACAGAGCCTCGTGTCTGGCTCATGTAGAAAAAGTAGCTGGGGCTGGAGCAGCCCCTGCCCAGAAAGACAGAAGGAGGCTGACATGGGACAGAACTGCACTTCCACCAGCTGCAGCAGAAAGGAAGGTTCTCCAAGGTCGACACGTGGACCCTGAGGAAGCGAAACTGGTGGGCATTTTCTCCACTCTCACGAAGGAGGAATGAAGATTACTTCCCCCCGCCTCAAGCAAATGACAAACAGCTTCAGAAAGCTTGACGTAGGTCCCCTGGAGTTAGAGGAACAGTGGGACTAGAGTGTGACTCACGCAAACGAAGTTGAGAACCTGGGGCAGAAACTGCCCAAATCAGAAGGTATAATATAAAGGCTGGCACAGAACACAGTGGCTTGTTTACCACCTGCATAAGAAAGGACTGTGTTTTCCATGGTCGACATGTGAACCCTGCTAAAGTGAGTGGACTAAGTTTCTCTTAAAACAAAAGCACCAAGACCAGTGCCTAAAGAGAAAGAAAACCTCAACAGAAGAGAGGGCCACAAAAGCCTATATATTTAGGGGAAGTCTAATGCCCAGACAGAAGCTGCACCCATGGACCCTTCAGGTAAATGGAGACAGATACTAGTATGGGTATCTCATAGGAACAGAAGCTAGAGATGCAGCTGCCCTGTAGAAGGATTGTCTTCCAAGGTGGACATGTGGACCCTGAGAAAGGGACAGTGGTGGGCATTTTCTCCACTGTCGTGAGAATAAAGATAGCTTCCCTCTGACCTTAATCAAGTGAAAAGGAGCTTAGAAACACTTGACTCGTGTCTTCTGCAGTTAGCAAGACACAAGAACTAATGTCTGATTCATGCAAATGAAGCCAAGTATCTGCAGCTGAAAATGTCCAGCCAAAAGATGCAATAAGAGGAATGGCATAAAAGTATACTGCACTTAACGCCACATGCAGAAGAAAAGTCTGTATTTACCATGGTTGACAACAGAACCTGGGGAAAGTGAGTGTACTCAGGTTGTTTTAAAAGGAAAGCACCAAGATGGAACACCTAAAGAGGCAGATGACCGCAACAAAAGTGTGGGCCACAAGAGAACAGGGTCTGACAGGGAGTTTATTGGCCAGTCAGAGGAAAGGCACTGGATGTGACAGGAGTCTGCAAGTGAGTCCCTTTAGGAAGCTCAGAATGTACCCATGAGAGTGTGAGCTCAGAACTGCCTCTGTATCACAAAGCCCCAAAGCCTCATTACAACTTTGCCAACCATAGGTATATGTTACTCTCACACAAGCACCTCTCTTCCTGGGGATCGCATCTGGAGTAGTGGGGCAGATGGATAGATACATCCATCCTATATAAACATATATACAAATCACTGGCAGGATGGCAAAACTCATGACACAGACAGTTGCATATGTGGGGGGTCTCCATGCACCGTCCATGACGACTCCTACAAGGATGGGATAAAGAGACAATGGCTTACCTCACTTTACCTGAGCACAACTTCCCAGTATTCTCCTGTGCCCCCTCTTTTCTCTCCTTCTCTGTCGTGTTCCCCTTTTTCATTACTTTTCCCCACTTCTCTCCTATTCTCACTCATTATGCCAAGAGATATACCTAAGAATGCAGCACTTCTCTGGCTCAGGTCAGAGCCTCAATCCTACAAGGAGCCTTTCATAAGGGTACCTGAAAGAGTCCTAATAAAACCAGTTTCACATTTTCATCTTCTATATGTATGTTCTCCTAAAGTATATCTACCTAAAAAGAATCCTGGCCCTCAATCACATCCACCTTCCCCCCTTTTCATAATCAACTTCTTATATTTAGAAACTGTAAATCACTTAGAAAAAAAACATTTGTAAATCTTTGTGACCTTGTGTTACACAATAGTTTCTTAAGTATGACACCAGCAGCACAAGCAACCAAAGAAAAAGTAGTTTAATTGGAAATCACCAAAATTAAACAAATTTTGTGTCAAGGGACAGTATCAAGAACGAGAAAAGACAATCTATAAAATGGGAAAAAATATTTGCACATCATATATTTGAAAAGAATTTAGTATTCAGAATATACAAAGAACTCAAAACTCTACAGTCAAAAGACAAACAACCCAGGACTTCCCTGGTGGTCCAGTGGTTAAGACTCCACGCTTCCACTGCAGGGGGCGTGGGTTCAATCCTTGATTGGGGAAGCAAGATCGCACATGCCACGCAGTGTAGCCAAAAAAAAAAAAAAAAAAAAAGACAAACAACCTAATTAAAACGTATGCAAGCACATGAATAAACATTTCTCCCAAGAGGTTATACAAATGGCCAAAATGTGCATGAATATCAATGCTCATTAAGGAAATGCAAGTCAAAACCACAATGAGATACCACTCCACATCCACTAGGATGGCTATAACCAAAAACACAGACAATAACAAGTGTTAGCAAGGATTTGGAAAAACTGGAATCCTCTTCTATTGCTGGCCTGCAGTGATGCAACCGTGGTGGGAAACACTTTGGCAGGTCCTTAAAAATTCAAACACAGAGTTCCCATAAGACCCAAGAATTCTAGTCCTTGGTATATACCCAAGAGAACTGAAAACATATGTTCACACAAAAATTTACCCTCAAATGTTCACAGTACCATAATTCATAATAGCCAAAAAGTAGAAACAACCTAAATGTCCATCAGTTGATCAATCCATAAACAAAACGGTTACACAGTGGAATAGTATTCATCCATGAAAAGGAATGAAGGATTGATACATGCTGCAACATGCATGAACCTTGAAAACATTATACTACATGAAAGAAGCCATTCACAAAGTAACAGATATTATATGATTCCATGTATATGAAATGCCCACTATAGGCAAATCCATAAAGTCATAAAGTAGATTAGTGCTTTTCAGGTGAAGGGAGAATGGGGAACTGAAAGTGACTGATAAGAGGTACTGGGTATCATTTCTGAAGTGATGGAAATGCTCTGGAATGAGCTAGTGGCAATGTTTGCACAACACTGCACATATACTAAAAACCAATGAACTATAGTTAATAATACTGTATTACATACTGGATTGTACACTTTAAAATGTTGAAATCTTATGTATTGAATTATATCTCAATAAAAACTGTAAAATAAAATAACAATAAACATTATGAAACTCACAGGTTGTGTGGGTCTCAAATTCAGGAATGGCTGTCCCAGGGCATCCCATGAGACTGTGGCCAAGATGTCACCAGGGCTGCAGTCATCAGAACTGACTGGAGCTGGAAGATCCGCTTCCAAGGTGGTGCAGTCCCAGGCTGGCAAGGTGGTGCTGGTAGCTCATGGAAGGCCTCAGTCGCTTCCCATGTGGGCCTCTCCAGAGGCTGCCTGAGTGTCCTCATGACTCTGTGGATGACTTCTCCTAGAATGAGAGAGGGACAAATGTTGCTACCTCAAGCAAATGACAAAAAGTTTCAGAAAGCTTGTGTCTCCTGTAGGTTGAGTATCACAGGAACTAGCGTCTGACTCACTCAAGTGAACTCTAGAGGCTGGGGCTGGAACTGACCCTGGCAGAAGGGACAATAAAATGGCAGCCTGAGATTAAACTGAACTGCCCACAAATGCAGAAAAATTTGTGTTTCCAGGGAACACATGTGGACCCCACAAAAGACAGTGGTCTGAAACTGTCATAAAAGGAAAAGCAGCCAGGTGGGCCACCCAGGGGAGCAGAAGGATCCCAACACAGGGGTGGGTCACAAAAGCCTAGGGACTGAGGGAGAGTCTAAGCGGCTATTCAGAGGAAAGACAAGGGATGTGGCAGAGCCTGCACTCAGGTCCCTCATGGAACCTGCGAATGTCCCCATGACAGTGTCAGACAGGGATTCCCTTCATACCACAGAGCCCCAGGCCAGGCTGCAACTTTGTCAACCATGTGAGGGTGCACCCTTCCCCCACAATCCTCACATTCTCTGGACCCCATTCTAGATCAGAAACAGTATGTGGTCAAATCTACATTTAGACATTTATGTCACCATGGACTAATGTCTGTGAGTGCCATTGGAATTTTAGCTCAATAACAGTAGGACGTGTCTCTTTTGTTACTGCTGCACCCCAATGACAGTGTCTGGCACACAGCAGGTGCTCAAAAAGTATTCCTGATCCGTACCTCACACCATAGACAAAAATTAACTCAAAAAGGCTCAAATACCTAAATGTAAAAGCTATAACTATAAAACTCGTAGAAAGAAACATATTATATCTTTATGACCTTCGATTAGGCAATAGCTTCTTAAATATGACACCAAAGCACAAGCAAGCAAAAAATATAAATTAGAATTCATCAAAATTAAAAACCTTCATCAAAATTAAAAGGACACTATCAAGTAAGTAAGAAAAAAACCCCAGAGAATGGGAGAAAATATTTGTAAATCATATATCTGATAAGGGTTTAGTATCCTAAATATATAAAGAACTCTTACAACTCAACAACAGAAAGAAAAACAACCCAATTATAAAATGGACAAAAGATTTAAATAAACAGTTCTCCAAAGATGATATACATGAAAAGATGCTGAACGTCATTAGTCATTTGGTAAATGCTAATTAAAATGATATCACTTCACATCCTTCCCATGACTATGACCAAAAAAACAGACAATAACAAGTGTTGAAGAAGATGTGGAGAAACTGGACCCCTCATACACTGCTGGTGTAAATGTAAAATAGGATAGCTGCTGTGGAAAACACTTGGGCAGGTCCTCAAAAAGTTAAACATAGAGTTATCATATAGCCCAGCAATTCCAGTCTTAGATAGATACCCAAGAGAATTGAAAACATAAGTCCACATAAAAACTTGTAAATGAATGTTCACAGCATCATTATTCATATTAGTCTAAAAGCATAAACAACCTGATTCCCATCAATTTATGAATGGGCAAACAAAATTGGTATATCCATACAATGGAATATTATTCAGCCATAAAAAGGAATAGAGTACCAGTACATGCTAAAACATGGATGAACCTTGAAACCATTAAACTTAAGTGAAAGAACCCGGATACAAAAGGACAAATATTGTATCATTCTACTTATATGAGGTATCTATAGTAGTCACATTCACCTGTGGCTAATAACCTGCCTGCCAATTCAGGGGACACGGGTCCGAGTCCTGGTCTAGGAAGATCCCACATGCCGCAGAGCAACTAAGCCCGTGCGCCACAACTCTAGAGCCTGTGCTCTAGAGCCCACAAGCCACAACTACTGAGCTCGTGTGCCACAACTACTGAAGCCCACGCACCTAGAGCCTGTGCTCCACAATGAGAGAAGCCACCGCAATGAGAAGGACGCACACCACAACCAAGAGTAGCGCCCGCTCGCCACAACTAGAGAAAGCCCACACGCAGCAATGAAGACCCAATGCAGCCAAAAAAAAAAGACAGTATGGTACTGGCACAAAAACAGAAATATATATCCATGGTACAGGACAGAATGCCCAGAGATAAACCCACGCACATATGGTCACCTTATTTTTGATAAAGGAGGCAAGAATATACAATGGAGAAAAGACAGCCTCTTCAATAAGTGGTGCTGGGAAAAATGGACAGCTACTTGTAAAAGAATGAAATTAGAACACTCACTAACACTATACACAAAAATAAACTGAAAATGGATTAAAGACCCAAATGTAAGGCCAGACACTATCAAACTCTTAGAGGAAAACACAGGCAGAACACTCTATGACATAAATCACAGCAAGATCCTTTTTGACCCACCTCCTAGAGAAATGGAAATAAAAACAAAAATAAACAAATGGGACCTAATGAAACTTCAAAGCTTTTGCACAGCAAAGGAAACCCTATACAAGATGAAAAGACAACCCTCAGAATGGGAGAAAATATTTGCAAATGACACAGCAGACAAAGGATTAATCTCCAAAATATACAAACAGCTCATGGAGCTAGCTCAATATCAGAAAAACAAACAATCCAGTTAAAAAATGGGTGGAAGACCTAAATAGACATCTCACCAAGGATGACATACAGATGGCCAAGAGGCACATGAAAAGATGCTCCACATCACTAATTACTAGAGAAAGGCAAGTCAAAACTACAAAGAGGTATCACCTCACGCCAGTCAGAATGGCCAATATCAAAAAATCTACAAACAATAAATGCTGGAAAGGGTGTGGTGAAAAGGGAACCCTCTTGCACTGTTGGTGGGATATAACCACTATGGAAAACAGTACGGAGGTTCCTTAAAAAACTAACAATAGAACTACCATATGACATAGCAATCCCACTACTGGGCACATACCCTGAGAAAACCATAATTCAAAAGCAGTCATGTACCACAATGTTCATTGCAGCACTGTTTACAATAGCCAGGACATGGAAGCAACCTAAATGTCCATCGACAGATGAATGGATAAAGAAGATGTGGCACATATATACAATGGAATATTACTCAGCCATAAAAAGAAATGAAATTGAGTTATTTGTAGTGAGGTGGATGGACCTAGAGTCTGTCATACAGAGTGAAGTAAGTCAGAAAGAGAAAAACAAATACCGTATGCTAACACATATATATGGAATCTAAATTTAAAAAATGGTTCTGAAGAACCTAGGGGCAGGATAGGAATAAAGATGCAGACGTAGAGAATGGACTTGAGGACAAGGGAAGGGGGAAGGGTAAGCTGGGATGAGTTGAGAGAGTGGCATGGGCATATATACACTACCAAATGTAAAACAGATAGCTAGTGGGAAGCAGCCATATGGAACAGGGAGAGCAGCTCGGTGCTTTGTTACCACCTAGAGGGGTAGGATAAGGAGTGTGGGAGGGAGACACAAGAGGGAGGGGATATGGGGATATCTGTATACGTATAGCTGATTCACTTTGTTATACAGCAGAAACTAACACAATACTGTAAAGCAATTATACTCCAATAAAGATGTTTAAAAAAAATTGTTATTTTTAGTGAGGTGGATGGACCTAGAGAGTCTGTCATACAGAGCGAAGTCAGAAAGAGAAAAACAAATACCGTATGCTAACACATATATACGGAATCTAAAAAAGAAAAAAAAGTACTGATGAACCTAGTTGCACGGCAGCAATAAAGATGTAGACATAGAGAATGGACTTGAGGACAGAGGGTGGGAGGGGGAAGCTGGGGTGAAGTGATAGTAGCATCGATATATATGCACTACCAAATGTAAAATAGCTACTGGGAAGCAGCAGCATAGCACAGGGAGATCGGCTCAGTGCTTTGCGATGACCTAGAGGGGTGGGATAGGGAGGGTGGGAGGGAGGCTCAAGAGGGAGGGGATATGGGGACATGTGTATGCATATGGCTGATTCACTTTGGTGTACAACAGAAACTAACACAGTATTGTGAAGCAATTATACTCCAATAAAGATCCATTTAAAAAATAAAAAATTTTAAAAATTAAAAAAAAATTTTAATTAAATAAATACGTGCTACAGTACCACATGGTGTGGAACCGTGGCTACAGGGCCCACTATAGGACTTGAGTATTCCTGGATTTTGGCATTTGGGGGCGGGTCCTGGAACCAACCCCCCACAGATACTGAGGGACGATTGTATTTGTTTTGAAATTTTGCAGGTTAACTCTTTTTTTTTTTCATGGTACGCGGGCCTCTCACTGTTGTGGCCTCTCCTGTTGCAGAGCACAGGCTCGGGACGCGCAGTCTCAGCGGCCATGGCTCACGGGCCCAGCCGCTCCGCGGCATGTGGGATCTTCCCGGACCGGGGCACGAATCCGTGTCCCCTGCATCAGCAGGCGGACTCTCAACCACTGTGCCACCAGGGAAGCCCCAGGTTAACTCCTAATTTGACGTGCATTTAAAGAGATGCTTTCAGACTTTCAGACTTCCCAGTGGTCCAGTGGTTAAGACTCTGCACTCCCAGTGCAAGGGGCATGAGTTCGTTCCCTGGTCGGGGAAATAAGATCCCGCATGCCGCAGCCAAAAAAAATAAATAAATGAAAATAAATAAAGAGATTTAAAAAATGGTTAAAATAGTAAGTTTGATGTTATATATATTTTATCACAAGAAAGAAAAAGGAATGAAGTACCAATACATGCTACAAGAGAGATGAACCCTGAAAACGTTATACTTAAGTAAAAGAAGCCAGACATGAAAGGACATATGTTATATGATTCTATTTATATGAAATGTCCAAAATAGGCAAATCTATACGACAAAAAATAGATTAGTCATAGCCAGGGGCTGGGGGAAAGGAGGAATTAACCGCTAACAGAAATGAGGTTTCTTTTTTGGGGTGATGGAAATGTTCTGGAATTAGATAGTGGTAAGCACAAAGCACAACACTGTGACAATACTAACAACCACTGAATTTATTATATATTTTTAAATGATAAATGACGTGTTCTGTGAATTTTATCTCAAAAAAACTTTTTGGACAATAAGTCTTCCAGCAGAATGAGTAATGTAAATAAAGACAGATACTATCTTTTTTCTGACCTTGAGTCAGAAGTCACAAAGCATTCCTCCCGTCATATGCATTAGAAGTGAGTCCCTAAGTCTGGCCCACACTCCAAGTTAGCGTTCACACTTATATCATGAAACTCATATCATTTCAGTCTCACAACATGGGGAAGGTATTAATGACTCCCATCTGCAGATGAAACTAAGGCTCAGAGAAGTTAAATTAACTTCCCCAGGCCATAAGGCCAATAGGTGGCAGAGCTCAGATTGGAACCTAGAAACAGCAGAGTCCACAACTTGCGCTCTTAACCTCTATCAGCGGTGGTTCTTAACCAGACATCATTTGTGAAACCACAGATGCTTGAGACCGCCTCCACCCTGCCCCGCAAACATCACTTAAATCATCATTTCTGGGGCTTGGTCCATACACTCGAATGTTTTTAAGCTCCTCACGTGTTTCTGTATACACAGAACCACCTCCCCGTGTCTGATGGTTTTGTGTTATTAATATGGGCAGCTGACTCCAGCTGGACGGTGAGTGTCTTGGGGGAAGGGCCCTGCCCCGAGCCTCCCTGTGACTGCCACTGTGAAAGCACAATGTCTACCCGCGGGAGGCAGGCACACGGGGAATATCACTGGACATAAGGATTCAGAGCAACTGCCACCCAGAATGTCAGCGGCCAAGGGATCCCAGCGAGGAGTGCAGTTTGTGCCTGGGAGCTTCACTGGGGCCCATCTGCTGGGCAGCCCTTGCTGCCAACTGGGGCACCTCAGCTCAGCCCAGGGCAGAGGTGTCGGGAAAGAACACTCTCCCCGAGTTTCCTCTCCCAGTTCCTAAACTAAGAGACCCAGCTCAGGGCCTAGAATTCACTGAGGCTTTGTGGCTGCTTGTCCAATGATCAACATGGATCACCGAAGACGGCCTCGGGGTACAGGCCTGAGCCGAATCCCTGGGACTGAGTCCTGAATCCCCTGGGCCCCATTCCCCTTCCACTTAGAACTGGAGGCCAGAGAAGGAGAAGAAGGGGAGGTGCGAGGGCCACCTCACCCGAGGACTCCTAGCTACAGGACCATGGAAAGTGAAGAATTGACAGACAATGCTATGGGTAAGGACGTGCTTCCCCCACCCCCTGCCTGACCCCTCAGCAAAAGAGAGGTGGCTTCCTCCTTTGCCCACAGGAAACAGAGATCAGGAAACAAAAAGCAGAGCATGTAATGGTCAGGACTGGGCTGAGGGATGAGTTTGTAAAGGGCAGGTTTCCTATCTGCCTCAAAGGGTTGCCACAAAGAATAAGGATATAATATGTGAAAACAACCTGAAACTATGACAGGCTATCAGGAACATTAGGTGTTATTTACAAAATCAAGTGTTTACAATAGCAAATGCTCACCTTGTGCCAGGTGCTTTGGTAAACAAAGATGAATTCGACATCGATTTTGACCCCAAGGAGCAGACTGTGTAATAGAGGAAAGAAACTGTTAGGATGGCTTCTGTGGGATTCAGAAAGATGACAAGCGCTCACAGGAAAATAGAAGGGACCCTGGGGGCATAAAGGCCGCCGATGGCTTCCGTCTTTCTGGTGTGTGTTGTATTTCTCCCCTCAGTTCTCATCTGCCATCTTAGCAAATGGGTGAGTGATGGGCTAATTGTCAGAAGATGGAACAATATCACGCCTGGGAGAAAGGGTTTTGTGGGAACTTATCAAGTCTTGATTTAAAAAAAATAATACACATCTTGAGACAGCCTGAAGTCACCAAACTGTGACTTTCCTGCCTGAGCTTCTTTCCCTTTGGAAGACAATAAATGGTCTCAAGATATTGCTTTTCAGGTTAGACTTTTCTTCTCTAAGTCTTCCCAGTACTTAAAAGGACTACAACCAGTCATGGCACCGTTCGCCAAGCTCACTGCAGGAAAAGGAGAATAAGTATCTGTTAAAGTATAAAATGCAAGCCATTCAGAGGCAGAAGGGTTACTTTCAGGTTTGGGGGGAGGGGGTGGTTTGGGGGGGATGGTGTGCGGTAGTGAGGCTCTGTAGGAGAAGGGGGCGCGGAAGGATGAGAAGGTCTAAAACAGTACTGCGACTGCACGACCAGTCACTGGCAATGGCGGGAAGCCTATCGCAGCAATGGCGGGAGACCAGTCTCTGGCGAAGTTATGTGGAAGAGATGAGCCTGGAAGAATGAGGAGGCCCTAAAACATTGCTGAGGGCGAAGGCGAAGAGGAGCGGGAGCAGGAGACCTGTCGCCATCGATGTCACAAAATGCTATACTGAGTTAGGCATCGCTGGGCATCCTGGGCCTGCCCCCAGGTCACAGACGCAAACGCCTGTGGGGTGGAGAGTCTCGGGAGAGACGGAGGCTGGAGCCAAGGGCCTTCGGGCCACAAGCCCATCAAACTCTTCCGGGTCCTATAATGGGCAGAACTAGGGTGAGGGATGAGTTTGGAAAGGGTTGTCACAAGGAGTAAGCATAAAACATGTGAAAGCAACTTGAAACTATGACTGGCTGTCGGGAACATTAGGTGTTATTTTCAAAATCAAGGGCTTACAAGGGCAGGCGCTAACCTTGCGCTAGGTGACTTGGGAAACAAAGATGAATTCCACATTGATTTTGACCCCAGGGAGCTGACGGCCTAGAGGAAACAAAAACTGTTGGATGGCTTTCGTGGGGTTCAGAAAGATGACAAGAGCTCACAGGAAGACAGAAGGGACCCTGGGGGCATAAAGGCTGCTGAAGACCCCTGTAAAGTGATGGGGTAATTATCTGAAGATGGAACTATACTGTGCTGGAACAAAGTTTGGTTTTCTGGGAACTTTTCAAGTGTTTAAAAAAAAAAAGACACCTTTAAAACAGGCTTAAGTCACAAAACTGCCTGTTTGCCTTGCCTGCTGAAGGAGAGTAAATGGTTAGGCCTTTCTTCTCCAAATTCTCCCAAGACTTGGGCTGCAACTAAGGGCGGGGATGGGGGGGGCGGGGAGTCACGGCGCTGTTCACACAGACCACTTCAAGGAAGAAACAAGTACTGTTAGAAGTATAAAGTGAAAGCTGTTCAGAGGCAGAAAAGTTCGTCTCACTTTTTTGCGGGGATGGTGTGCGGTGAAGAGGCTTTGTGGAAGAGATGACGTGAAAGGACGTCTAGCTCAGCGCAAGGGCGGGAGGACAGGAGTCACGGACGACGCCACACTCCGCAGAGTTAGGCTAAGCTCCCAGCGTTGGCCCGCCCCAGGGCGCATGCGCAAACGCCTGCAGGAGCGGAGCAGGCGTGGCTGACGCCCACGTGGCGGGGCGGGGCGGGGCGGGGTGGGGGCGGGGGAGCCCGGGAAGCGAGGGACACGGGGAGCGGGGAGGGGCCGGGGGAGTGAGGAGGCGGGGCAGCTTTCTCTCGGCCGCGCTTCGGCTCTCGCGGGCGTCCGGCGCCGGATTGTAACCGCCTGGCGGCGGGAGAAGTAGCTCTCGAGCCAAGGGACGTGCGACTACCCTCGCGTGGTCATGGAGGCGCGGAGGCCGCCGCTACGCGCGACGACGTCGGCCCCTGGCCGGAGCCGAAAGCTTCTGCTGCTGCCGCTGCTGCTGTTCCTGCTGCCGGCCAAAGCTCTGCGGGGCTTGGAGGTGGAGGAGAGGCCCCGAACCCGCGAAGAGGAGTGCCACTTCTACGCGGGTGGACAAGTGTACCCGGGGGAGGCGTCCCGGGTTTCGGTCGCCGACCACTCCCTGCACCTCAGCAAAGCCAAGAGTAGGTGGTGCCCCGCCAAGGCGGGGTGACCGGTGGCAGAGGGAGGCGGGAGGTGGGGAGGGCCAGGAGACACGTGTACCCTGGTTACGGTGGCTACCCGGGGGCCTGGCTTGGGCGGCACCCCCTGGGCTGCCTTCGGTCCCAGGGAGAGCCTGGCTCTCTCCTTGGGGGGGGGGGGGGATGGAAGGGGGTGCGAGGTGGGAAGAAAGGGATGGGTTCCACTAATCAGATTTTGGAAGAAGTAGTGGTTACCCCCGAAGCCACAGATGAGGGAAAGAGGATGGCACTGGTCCGGGGCTTGCAGGCGACGAGGATGTTGTGCAAACTGAAACACTTCCTCAGACGTCGCAAAGAGCCTGCAGCACGTCGCGTCTGTTCTGCGATTTCGGGGAAGAATGCATTGATAAGTTGAATAATGATTCACAGACAGTTTGATTAAACAGAAAAGTGGCTAGACAAAATGCTCAGGAGGGCAAACGTTTCATTTTTCTTTTTTCTTTGATTGTTGTTGCATCTTATAAAGAAGACTATTAAAAGCCACCTTCCCAAAGACCTGTGTAGTTAATGGGTATCCTTTGTGTTTCTCAGAAATGAGGAACTTGTTACAGGGTGTACTTTGGAGGCTCTTTGTACGGAAATGGGAAAAGGGAGGTTAGAAGTAATGCATTTGGGTTGATGATAAACCTCGTGGCAAATTTGTGTCCTGCCAATTTGGCTTTTGATTATTTGCATTTCTGTCCAGTGTACACAACTAATGGCCACTTTCAGGAAGGACACATCAGACTAAGTAGATACTGAGAAAGTTGTGGCCTGCTGCATCTGGATGTTAAGATTAGCCCCAAAAAAGTGGCTAGGGGCTAAAGGATAAAGACTGTCCCTTACTCGCTTTTTTTTTTTTTTTTTTTTTTTTTTTGCGGTACGCGGGCCTCTCCCCGTTGTGGCCTCTCCCGCTCCGGAGCACAGGCTCCGGACGCGCAGGCTCAGCGGCCACGGCTCACGGGCCCAGCTGCTCCGCGGCACGTGGGATCCTCCGGGACCGGGGCACAAACCCGCGTCCCCTGCATCGGCAGGCGGACTCCCAACCACCGCGCCACCAGGGAAGCCCCCTTACTCGCTTTTAAGCAACTTGCTTTTCCTACTGACCATTTGGCATTCTGAAGATGTGTATTTGGCTTTTGTGGTACAGTTACAGAATGCTCCTTGCCCAGGTTCAGTGAAAAAAAGTAGTGCTTCACAATTATGAATCCCCAGTGTTAAATTGCATGTTGTTATGGCTTAGGATGGAGTGGGAGTGATAAATGAGAAAAACTGTTTCGCCTCCTTAAACATCTGCAGTTCTTTCCTACTGAAAGTTATCTTTAGATTTTTGTTTTTAAAAAAGCTAGTGTTGCACTTCTAAAATCGTATTTCCAAGTCCCATTGGTTTTACTTGCCTGGGAAGATATTTTGAAATATGTCAGCCAGTTAAGTGTTTACTGGCATTACATATATTTTTCATAACAAATCCCATCCAAGTCTGCACACGGAAGCAAAAAATAGTAGTAATAATAGATTTCCCTCTACCAGCAAACCTTTTCAAGTTTTAGGTATTTGCTATATTTCTCTCATGTGTAGGCTCATCTAGAATTAAAATTACAAGGACTTTTCACTCATAAAATGGAATGTTATGGCATTATTAAGTTCAGACTTTCAAATAATTTTTAGTAACATGAAAAACTTCATGATCTACTGCTCCCTTTTTTAAAAAGTGGGGCACAGGGCTTCCCTGGTGGTGCAGCGATTGAGAGTCCGCCGGCCGATGCAGGGGACACGGGTTCGTGCCCCGGTCCGGGAAGATCCCACATGCCACGGAGCGGCTGGGCCCGTGAGCCACGGCCGCTGAGCCTGCGCGTCCGGAGCGTGTGCTCCGCAACGGGAGAGGCCACAACAGTGAGAGGGCCGCGTACCGGAAAAAAAAAAAAAAAGTGGGGCACAACGTGATCCAAATTTATGTGTTTAAAAGAGACTGGAAAGAAAGACATCAAAATGTTAACAGTAGTTAAATTATGGGGGTTACGGGGAGAGGGGATTTATTCTTCTTTATACTGCTCTGCATTTGCTTTATTAATTATATGATTTATATTCGGGACAATTTTTGTTTTTTTTTAATACATGCAAGGGTTTGCTTTGGGAATTCCATTTATAGATCTTAGCATACTGCATTCTTTTTGCTCTATAAACTGATGACAGTTTTTTTTGAACTAACACTGCAGTTCTTAAATCAAGAACCCAAAATTTCCCAAGGGAAAAAAAAAAAAAGCAAGCAAGCAAACCATATCCAGGATATGAGGGCCTGCCTTTCCACCACCTTGCCAACATTGTGTTATCATTTAACAAATCTTACCCAATTTGCTAAGCCAGATAATAACAATAAAGTATTCTATCAGTGTTTAAAAAAGAAAAAAGAACCCAAAATTTCCAAAATCAAGATTTTCAGAACAGAATTTTTCAGTTTTATTGGTTTTCCCAATATGCTAAAATCATTAAGGACTATCACTGTAACACATTTTTTTAATTATAGTTAATTTATTATAGAATATTTATTTTATTTGATTTGATTTATTTGGCCACGCCACACTACAGGGCGTGTGGGATCTTAGTTCCCCGACTAGGGAGTCTTAACCACTGGACCACCAGGGAAGTCCCTGTAACACATTGTTACAATTATAAACTCACACTTGAGTAGCATTTTAAGTAATGTATATAAAGCATATATAGTTGTGTATCCTTCTGCTATCTAATTCTCCCTCCTAGCCTTTACCAAATCATATCAAGATATTTCTGGCTCAAGATAAGGAATCACGTGTTACATATTTTTTTGGGGGGGGGAGGTTGTTTTTTACTCCATTTTACTAAAAATATGTTTTCAACTACAGTAAAATGAAAGCAAGCAATCCTCTGGTATTTCCTGAAATACATCCTTAGGAAAATAACCTCTTTGGATCTAGAAACTTGGCCTCTTTATAAATTACCTTGCAAAATAGAAAATATTTCTCAATGATGAAATAAAAGATTATTCTTATAAATCTAGAAACAAAAAATAAAAAACAAAAAAAAAGTCAGCTGAACTCTACAGTGTGCTTAGTGACATAGTCTATTTACATTGTGATGCAACTCCTTATCTGGGCAGGGACTGCTAGCCAACAGATCATGCCCCACCAGGCGTCTGCAGGCTACTCTTTGAGTAGCACTGTACATATGGGGTAGGAATAAACACCTAACACTTCAGTTTAAGCAGGGTTCAAGCTAGACTCAGAGAACATGAACGTTTGTGTGAAATGTTCAGGGTATTTTTAATCCCTTCTTGCAATCAATCAAAAAACTAGTTTCTATTCTGTATACACAACAAATAAGGCACATAGTAGAAGGTGGGGGTGATTTTAAAACTCAGGATCCTTGCCCACTTTAGGAAGTTTGCCACCTGAATAGAGAGAAAAACTAATGCCAAAAAAACCTACTTATACTTAGGCATTAATGATAAAGGGCCAATAAATGATCTGTGTAGACCACAAGAGCTCATACGTGCAGCTGGGGGAAAAAGCTCTGAGGCGATCTGCCAAAGCATCAAGGTAGAGGGAAAATGTAAGCAGGTCTTTTTTTTTTTTTTTTAACATCTTTATTGGAGTATAATTGCTTTACAATGGTGTGCTAGTTTCCGCTTTACAACAAAGTGACTCAGTTATACATATACACATGTTCCCATATCTCTTCCCTCTTGCATCTCCCTCCCTCCCACCCTCCCTATCCCACCCCTCCAGGCGGTCACAAAGCACCCAGCTGATCTCCCTGTGCTATGCGGCTGCTTCCCACTAGCTAATCTATTTTACGTTTGGTAGTGTATATATGTCCAAGCCTCTCTCTCATTTCATCCCAGCTCACCCTTCCTCCTCCCCATATCCTCAAGTCCATTCTCTAGTAGGTCTGTGTCTTTATTCCTGTCTTACCCCTAGGTTCTTCATGACATTTTTTTCCTTAAATTCCACATATATGTGTTAGCATACGGTATTTGTCTTTCTCTTTCTGACTTACTTCACTCTGTAGGACAGACTCTAGGTCTATCCACCTCATTACAAATAGCTCAATTTCGGTTCTTTTTATGGCTGAGTAATATTCCATTGTATATATGTGCCACATCTTTATCCATTCATCCGATGATGGGCACTTAGGTTGTTTCCATCTCTGGGCTATTGTAAATAGAAAAGAACATCATATATTTTTCTTTCTTAGTTTCCAAGCCAGCACCTTATTGGGAAGGAACAGCTGTGATAAATGGAGAATTTAAGGAGCTGAAGTTAACTGATTATCGTGGGAAATACCTGGTTTTTTTCTTCTACCCTCTTGATTTGTAAGTAATACATGTACATAGCAGCTAGTAAAACCTCAGTCATTATCAGTCATTATTCAACAACATCAAATAGTTAGAAATTATTTTATTTAGCACTTGTTCTTAAAGGGAAAATTGAGATGAGTTTTTTCAAGAAGGTAACATCTTGAATATATTTCAGAATCATAAACCATTGATCCCAGTACTTATATCTACATGATTGTGTTATCAAAATGTAATCATTAGAGGAAAGCCACATTTATATTCATTAAGCTATACTTACTAAGGCAAGAAAATGGACTGAGAATATTTTAGAAAGCATTTAATTGCAAGACTTATGCCACAAATGTGTTTCTCTGTTAACTTGAATGTTTATATGCCTTTTTCTCTGGTGATGCCATTTAACTATGGTTTTACTATTTTTATTCTTTGCTACATCTGTTGCTTTTCTGTGATTTGAACATTTTCCTGAAAATACTGGATATGCTTAAGGAATAATACCTATTAATATAAATTATGGTTATGGGGGTAGTTCTCTTACTTTAACTCTGGCAGTGAGCACTTTTGTAGATAGAAAGTTGACTCAAAGTAAATACTCTTGGAACTTTAGTCACATTGAGGATTTAACTTTGAGTGTTTTTCAAATTCCATGAAAGCAAAAAGATACCAAAGAGAGTTATCCCAACTTTTATCTTTTTTGTTTGAATATATTTTTTGGTTACAAAAGTGAATAGAAGATTCTTCTGTCTTTGCCACTGTATATTAAGGTCGTTTTTACATGAGGAGTAATCTAGAACTAAGTAAATATATTTTAAACTTGCAGGGAGGATATACTTAAGCTCATATCTTTAGGTTGTCTCTAGGCCAGAGGTCAGCAAAGTTTTTCTGTACAGGGCCAGATAGTAAATATTTTAGTCTCGAAGTGATCTTCATTGCAACTACTCAATTTTGCCTTTGAAGCACAAAACAGTCATAGACAATACCGAATGAGTGTTGTGCTCCGTTGAAAGTTTATTTACAAAAAATAAGATAGGCCAGATTTGGATGGTGAACTGAAGTTTGCTGACCCCTACTCTAAATCCAAATCGAATTCTCATAAAAATTTGTACATTGAGGCTAAAACAAATCATGAATCTGCATAATATGTAATATTTTAAATTAGTAAGAACTTGCTTCTTTCTAATCAACTTGTACTATGGCTTGACTAGCTAAAATGTATTATATAACTTAACTTCAAATAGAAACCAGAAGTAGAAATTTTAATATATATAAAATGATAGGCCTTCTAAATTCATGCTGTAAAACTGAAAAGCAACACATATATTAAATATATTTGATGCTAAACCTGAATTTTGAAATTAGTGTAACATAGACAAATATGCTGTTTCTCCAGTGTTATTTAAAACTCCATAATGAATAAGATATATCTAATTAGAGCATGATGTTAGCAGTGGTCTTCTGGGGCAAGGAGCTGAGAGAGCTTCTTTCTGTTGTTTCTGTGTAATGCCTGCCAGACTGGGCCTGGTTAGAGAAGGAAGAATCCTGGGACATTTGCCACAGTCTGCAAGGAGGAAAGTCAGAATTCTGCCAAGATTCTGCAGAATTTCAGTTTTCTGCCTAAACTTTAAGTTGGGCCAGTGTGTCTCTAGGTAGCATTTCTTGGAATAATAGGAAAGAGGGCAGGGGCCGATCATTCCTACCTTTTGGAAAATATTAAAAATACATTCATAGGCCAGGTTTCCAGGGACATAAGCTGGATTAGAATTGTCTGCTTGCATATGGCAGTCCTCCACTCGAACAACTGAAACATTTGAAAAGCCTGTGTTGGGCTGTGGTAGGAACTTGTCCTGTAAGTCTGTTTTTCAAACTTTCTTGACGATGACACATGGTAGGAAATATATTTTTCATTGCCGCCCAATACACTTATACATACAAGGTAATATTTAGTCTGTATGCACCGGTATAGTCATGCTCCTTAAAATACTGAACAACTTCCATACCAACGCCCTCCCCAAGTTGCCCCTCCCACCTAGTCCCTTTCGGAAACCTCCAGAGAGAGCTAAAGCCAACCTTGAGTTAAGGTGGTTAAATATTTTTAATATCACTCCTGAATACACACATATATATGCACTTATATATAAATATATATGCTTTATAACTTACCCTTACTGTGTGTGATATATGTGTGATCATACTTTCTATTTCACTTTTTTAAAATATTGGTTGGAACTCAATAAATTGGCTTAAGGAGTCCCTATCACTGCTTGAAAAATACTACCCTAAGGTAATATTCTCTAAATGTGCCCTTCTGACAACAGGACTGGGAGACGAGGTAGTAAGTAGAAGAGGACCTTATCAAGAAAGGGAGTGGGGTGAGAGAGTATTTCCTCATCTCCAAAATAGAGATAGATGCATCTAGCTCATAGGGTTGGCATAGGAAGGTTAAAAAAAAATAGTGAAACAATGTAAAATTTGTATTGATCCTTTGAAAGCTATAAAGCACTATATAAAGTATTATTGAATAAAAGCTAATAAAATGGGGGATGCTGCCATAAAGGAGAAGAGAACATTGGTTGACCACTGATCCATTAAGTTATAAAAGTAAAGTTTATCAAGATGTAATTGGGAACTCTGTACTTTTTAAATTAAATGAGATTTGATCAAATAACCATTTTTTTAGACTACTCCCATCTTGAGAAGCTTCATATATAAAATTGTTCTTAATGTGTGTTTTTATATACTAAAGGTGTTTATAAAAACAAAATCATTTGAAACTAAGTATATGTGTATTTTGAGAATAATTTTTTTTTTTAACTTTCAGCACTTTTGTGTGTCCAACTGAAATCATCGCCTTTGGTGATAGAATTGAGGAATTCAGATCGATAAACACTGAAGTGGTAGCATGCTCTGTTGATTCACAGTTTACCCATTTGGCCTGGTCAGTATCTTAAACTTAATATTTGTAGGGAAAAAAATGGACATACTCTTAAATTATGGGCAGACAACTCTTAACATGACAGGAATATAGAGGAGCTCCAGTGGCACAGTCAGTTAGTGCATGGTACTTGTGTGACGGGAATATAGTTATTTATCAGACAGTTCAGGAATAAATTTATCTGAGAGCTGCTAGTTCAACGAAGGTACAGTAAAAATGCTTAAGGATTTTATAGGACATTTCAAATTTGGGGAAAAAAAGTTAAATTCAAAAGATGTAATATCCATAGCAAAAACCACTGAATTGTATGATTACTTTATTATCATAAATTGGGTAACCTTAATCTGGAGAAATAAAATCTAAAATACTATGTCTCTCTGTTACCCAGTTGTCTAGTATTAAGTCAAACTCAAAATAGCTTTTATCATTACTTTTTAAGAAGCAATGATTTTTTAAATTAATGCTTTAAATAATTTTTAAAAATTCATTAAACATGAAAAGATGCTCTGCCTAGTTAATTGCAGAGAATTTACAATAAAATGACAAGAGATGACATTTTTTTCCTCTGTCTGGCCAAGAGTTCAAATATTTAAGAATTTCATCCAATGTTGATAAAGGTGTGAAGAAATGGTACTTACACAAACACAGTTGATTCAGCATTTCTGGAGAGCAGTTAGGCAACATGTTTCAAACATTGAAATGTTCATGTTGATGTGAGTTTTGTTTTATAAATTTATTTATTTATTTTTGGCTGCGTTGGGTCTTCGTTGCTGAGCACGGGCTTTCTCTGGTTGCAGCGAGCGGGGGCTACTCTTCGTTGTGGTACACAGGCTTCTCACTGCGGTGGCATCTCTTGTTGCGGAGCATGGGCTGTAGGCTCGCGGGCTTCAGCACGCAGGCTCAGTAGCTGTGGCTTATGGGCTCTAGAGCTCAGGCTCAGTAGTTGTGGAGCACGGGCTTAGTTGCTCTGTGGCATGTGGGATCTTCCCGGACCAGGGCTCGAACCCATGTCCCCTGCATTGGCAGGCGGATTCTTAGCCACTGCGCCACCAGGGAAGTGCCTAATGTGAGTTTTTAATAGCATCCATAATTTTGTTCACAAAATTTTTGCACAATAAAGATTGTGCAGAATTATTTTGCTTTTAAAATTTAACATTCAATTCGTTAAAGTAACAAAGTCAAAACAGGTTTTTCTCCATTTACAATTATGTATATAAATATATATACATGAATATATTTGTATATATAACTGTAAATGTATATAAATTATAATTATAAATTATACACACACACATATATGTATGTGCGTATATGTAAGTAAAAGTTTAATTGGTTCAGGAGCTACAATTTAAATTTAATTTACATTTCCTTAAGTAATTGATTCTCTTAAGTATTTTAAGATGCAGTTATATATTTAATATATTTAAGCATCTGTTTTCAGACAAACTTTCCCAAGAACTTAATTCTTGCAAATCTAATAAATAGGTGTGTCTTAAGTCCTTTTAAAATGTTTCTTTACTAGTCATAAACTAAAATTTCAGATTACACATTCTGAATTGGAATCATAAAGTGAATCTGTTATTTTAACATGCCAAATCTCTTAAACATTATAATTTAGTATACAAATATATAGATTATTTCTTAATATAAAAATATTAAAACTATGGTTTGAATTTGCTTCATCATTTCTATAGTAATTCTAAATCTTTGCAGGATTAAAACACAAATCCACTAAGGAGAAAGTTATGTCATCCCAAATAATTTGGGATTGCTTTCCCAAGGAATTTTGGGGGATACATTCTCAGCTGGATAGGTTTCATATCAACCAGAGATTTCTACTTGGATGTCAGAACTGGGGCTGCCAACATCTGGAGCCACAGTTCCCTGTTTCCTAACGGCTACGTCAGTGTCCTACCATGAGGGCCCCAACCCACATCCTCCAGTTTCAAGTTGCAGAATACTTAAATCTGAAGACTGATGAGTCTGAGATTACAGCTAACTTCCTTGCTGCTTCAAGTGGACTTGGCATTTCTTGTCTCTCAGAATATTAAAATGCCATCCAGTTGTATCGTGCTTATCTCACAAGGCTTTGTCTTGCAATCACAATTCTAAGGTTATGCTTATGACAGTGCATATCCTTTGATCCGTAATTCCACTTCTAGGAGTTAATCAGACAAGTATACAAAGTTGAGAATTATCAGGATTTTCCAGCAGTGTTTATAAAAGCAAAAAAAAAATGGAATCAATTTAAATGACTGTCAGTAGAGATTAGTAACATATATTATGTCTGTACATTAAAAATGTGATGTATATCTCCATATTTAGTGTTTAAAGGATATGAATATATTGTTAAGGGAAGGGAGAGGCAAGAAAAATAGAATGTATATTAGCCTGTCTTTGTTAGAGAATGTGTGTGTTGTGTGTTTGTGTGCATATGCAAAGAAAGAGTGCTGTTTTAATATATGCCATTTACTTAACCCTGAAAGGTAAATTTTCTGTTACAGGATTAATACCCCTCGAAGACAAGGAGGACTTGGGCTGATAAGCATTCCACTTCTTTCAGATTTGAACCATCAGATCTCAAAGGACTATGGCGTATATCTGGAAGACTCGGGCCACACTCTTAGGTACCTTTCAGTGGTTTTACATTATGACAAATATGAATATATTTGTAATCCTCCTTGAAATGGAGTTAGAAGATACAAGGTTTGATCAAGAAATATTTGCTCTGTTTGCAAAAATGTTGTAGATACCGTTAAATTGGTATGTGCCCAACTTAAGCTATGTGAGTGTCACAGACTGTTAGAGCCAGAAGATTATTTAGAGGTCTTTGACCAACCCTGTCATTTTACATAAAAAACAGATTCAGAGTTCCATGGAGTTAGCCAAAGTTACTACAGTTAATTGCAGAGCCCAGACATGAACCCAGGTCCCCAAATGGTTTGTCCATTTCTTTCTCCTCTTTTCCAAACTGACTCTAGTAATGGTTTTTCTAAATACAAGTATCATAGTATTTATTTAACAAACCTGTGTCTTTGGAGTAGGAAAAATTAAGGAAATATTTTACCCAACAACCCTCATTGAGTTACTTGAGTTAATCAATACTGATAGAATTCTTTGAAAAAAAGGGCAACTTCAGCTTGAAACAGTTTTAATTTTCTTATATATTGTTGATTTGCTTTGCAGTGCTAAGTTTTTTTAATGTTTTATGTGAAGGTGTCAGTATTTTATAATCCTGTGGGTTTCATATAACAGCTTTATCGAGATATAATTCACATACCATACAACTCACCCATTTAAAGCATAAAATTCAGTGGTTTTTAGCATATTCACAGAGTTGTGCAACCATCACCACAATCAATTTCAGAACATTTTCATTGCTCCAAAAAGAAATCCCATCCCCATTAGCAGTCACTCCCCGTTTCACCCAGTCCCCCTCCCCTAGCCCTACACAACCACTAATCTACTTTATGTCTTTCGAGTTGCCTATTCTGGACATTTCATAGAAATGGAATCCTACAGTATCTGCTCTTTTATGACTAGCCTCTTTCACTTAGCACAATGTTTTCAAAAAAGGTTCATCCATATTGTATCATGTGTCACTACCAAGTTCCTTTCTCTCTTTTTTTTTTTTTTTTGGTACTTGCCAAGTCTGTAATGGTTTCTGCCTAGAGTTTATTACTAAGTTAACTCCCGAAGAGTAAATATGCCACTAAAAAGATTGAGGCACTTTTAAAATTTAGAATTATTTGAACATTAACCAAGTAAAATTATCTAATATTAGCTATTTTATGTGATTTGAACCAAGTTTGTTTTTTTAATTTTTTATTTTCATCAAAGTAATATATGCACATAGTTTTTAAAAGTCACGTTTTCTTAAACAGTCCTCTCCTTACTCTTAGCCCTGCTTCATGGAGGAAGCTACTTTCAGCCCTTTAGCTACTGCTTGCATTATTTGACTCCATATTTCTAAATAGTATCTTATATAATACATCTCCTGGATATATCAATTTTGCTATTATTTTTCATGGTAAATAGGACTTTATCTTTCTTACATCATCCCCAAATTAATTTTCCTAGTATAATGTGTCACAATTTTGGATTAAGTCAATATTCAGTGTTTATATAAATATTATTCACTGCTAAACTTTTAAGTGTAGTGTGCTGAAGATTACCTTCCCCTGTGGCAGATATTTTTATTTTCTTGTAGCTAATAAACTACTTCATTTCTTTCATTCCCTTAGTTTTCTATATATCCATCACTAATTATTCCTAAATTCCACACCTGGATTGTAACCCCTCTAAGTACTGCATTTTTCCTCTGTCAGTTTTTTTCCTCCATCCTCCTGCTTCCAGTCAGACTGATGGCTCGCTAGGCCTGCTACATAGCTGTTGTCCTAGCACTTTATGCACCAGCATCCTGGGACGTTCCTTCACCTCTTCTCTATTAGATACCCAATTTTCTGGCTCCCATGCCTGCCTGCCTTCTTTATGTAATCCTTTGTTATGGTGAAGCACATCCTCATAGCTTCCTAATACAAGGTCATTGGAAGGTAAAATGCTTGAGGGCCTTCTGTGTCTGAAAATGTTTTTATTCTGCTCTCATTCTTGATTAATAATGTGGCTGGGTGTAGAATTCTAGATTGAAAGGCATTTTCCTGTGGACATTTGAAAGCATTGCCCTGATACCTTTAGCTTCTGGGGCTGTTATTGAGATGTCTGTTGCCATTTTAATTTCATACTTTTTGTAAGAATGACCTGTCTCTGTTCTGTGGAAGAGACATATATACATATTACACCAAGTATGGCAAATGCCTTAGTCTCATAGTCTACCAAAGAAGCAGTTCACACAATCAGAACAGAAAACAGAAGCTACAATTTGCTACCAAAGAAGAGGCAGATTTGTTTTTGTGTGGTGTGTGTTGGTATGATGTGCCTTACAGAGGCAAGGTCAAAATTTCCCATCAGGGTCACTTACTTCAGAACAGACTTGATCACCTTTGATGAGAATTTTCAACTGTAAAAGTAGTACATGAAAGGATACCCATATGAGTAGTAATTAACAATTTTGCCTGAGTTTGGCCAAGTTGATCTGGTCTAAGGAGATTGAGCCCTAGTTAGTTCAGACGTTGAGTTGCTCATTCAAAAAAGGTGTTGTAGAATGAGGAGGAACACTTCAGTAATGTTTAACATGATTATGGAATAAGATTTCATGTAACAGATATGTAATGCCATGTATTTCTACTAAATATATATATATCATCATTATTTTAATACTTGTACACAAGCAATTAGCCCTAGTACCCGAGATCCTTTTCTAATCCAAAGTAAGTATTGGGTTGAAATCCATATTGACTGAAATAAATAGATAGTAAAATCCTTTGACAATTTTTATCTCTAGTATACTTTAACTCTTAAAGTGCCACCCCGATCTCAATAGCAGGTCTTTTAGGCCGAACTATCTCATTATTCCCCAGGCCTTAGTAGTGAATCACATATAGAAAGATTCAGAAGGAAAGGCAACTTCATATTGGTGACTTTATCTTTTTCCACCACTGAAAAAGGAAATACAAAGACATTCTAAACAGCCAGTGATAAGAAACATGGATCACTCCTTCACCCAAAGGAAGGCTTTGCTAGGTAGTTTAATCATTTCATTTACAGTACAATCCCAAACCTAGTACACGTCAAGATTCAACTGATAATACTACAGTACATTTCATAGACAAAAACAAATTATTAAAGCTACCGTTTAACAGTGATAATCCCAAAATATACAGTAGATAAGTGTGGGTATGGGGGTGTGTGCATGTGCATACCAGTCAAGTAGGTAAGTAGTGAGTTTTTGGTTCTGTATAACATCCTTCTGTGTGAGCGGTACAGGGATTCATGTTAACTAATATTTTTCTTCTTGACTGAGAACAAATGTCCTCACTTTTACCATTCTTATGTTTTACAGAGGTCTCTTCATTATTGATGACAAAGGAATCCTAAGACAGATTACTCTGAATGACCTTCCTGTGGGTAGATCTGTGGATGAGACACTGCGTTTGGTTCAAGCATTCCAGTACACCGACAAACATGGAGAAGGTGCCCTTCCCTTCTAACCATCATAGCCTCTTGATTTTTTAGTTTGAGCGATACTAGCATAATTAGTTTGGTTTCTTATCTTACAAGTAATTTTCATGGTTCCAGAGTCTTCTGATTGTTTTCAGATTATTAGGTCTTTTAAGCAGATCAAATTATAATTTAAAGTGCTTTTAACAAAATATCACTAATATTTTCTACTTACTGAATACGATGGACAAAATATTATTTTCATAGTCCTTTTGGTTAAGCTCAGAGAAGTTTCTGCTACTGTAATTTTCCAAATTATGTTTCTATAAACTTAAAATGCACCAGCCAATGTGGCAGTATCTAGTAACGTAGGTTTTATTTGCATGTTTACATTATTTGATTTAGCTTTTTTTCCTCAAAGTAATTCAGAAATCCTTAAGGTTATTCAGTATCACACTGGTAACCTGTCATTTCATCCTTTCACTTCAAGTTTTTGTAGTAGCCAAATGGAAGAGGTCAGATCTTCTTAAAACAGAACACATGTTATATATTCCTTTCAAACGTGTAACTCAGCGCCTGAGTCAGGGCGCACTCTAAGTCAAGGGGAAATCCTACCTTCCAGATAATGTTAAAGTCTTTTTTGACAAACAGTGAACCATGGCATCAGTACAAAATACTGCAGGACATAGCAGATAAGCCTAAGGGAATGTACATTCAAGGAATGTTTGCTGTACCAAGACCTTTCAGTTTACCAGATTCCCAAACTTTCCAGCTGTATTAGAGGAACACTCAATTTGGTTTCTTCTATTGTAAATGTAACTAAACATAATTGACAAAAGTGAAAATAGATTAGCTGCCTGCTGATAAGCTCCATGACTAAAATTTCTGGCTGCAAGCCAGTAAGCTAACAGAAGTCAACTGTCCTGTAGCAATGTTCTCATTAATATAGGCTCTATTTTCAGTTTCATTTGGAAAAAGAAAACACAAGAGCTGCTAAAGAGAACTGAACTCTGTTTTTAAACTGTCTTTTGCCAATTTTTGTTTCTTTCAGTCTGCCCTGCAGGATGGAAACCTGGTAGTGAAACAGTAAGTCAAATTGATTTTTCTGTTAAGCGGATGGCTGGGGCAAAAAAAAAAAAAAAAAAAAGCCAACCCTAGGATAATCTTTCCTTGTAAAAGAACTCCCTTGATTTTGTAAATGAAGTAAACATTGCTAGGCAGAACTCATAAGACTACAGACATTCTTTGGACTGTACGGAGAGTAGCTGCAACTGGGAAAGCAGAATATGGGGCCTGACGCTGTGAATTTTAAAGCCAAGTATACAGAGAAAGATACCATTAAAAAAGGGGAGGGGGGGCTTCCCTGGTGGCGCGGTGGTTGAGGGTCCGCCTGCCGATGCAGGGGACACGGGTTCGTGCCCCGGTCCGGGAGGATCCCACATGCCGCGGAGCGGCTGGGCCCATGAGCCATGGCCGCTGAGCCTGCGCTCCGGAGCCTGTGCTCCGCAACGGGAGAGGCCGCAGCGGTGGGAGGCCCGCGTACAGAAAAAAAAAAAAAAAGGGGGAGGGGGACAGTGGAGACGTGGTAGAATCAATTCAGGGCAAAGAAGACAGTCACAAGCAAAACCTTCAGTGTATATTAAAAGCTTTTAAGAAAATCTGGCTTACTGGGGGCAGACACCAAAAACAACGGGAACTACGAACCTGCAGCCTGCGAAGAGGAGACCCCAAACACATTAAGTTAAGCAAAATGAGAAGACAGAGAAACACACAGCAGATGAAGGAGCAAGGTAAAAACCCACCAGACCAAACAAATGAAGAGGAAATAGGCAGTCTACCTGAGAAAGAATTCAGAGTAATGATAGTAAAGATGATCCAAAATCTTGGAAATCGAATGGAGAAAATACAAGAAACGTTTAACAAGGACCTAGAAGAACTAAAGAGCAAACAAACAATGATGAAGCAACACAATAAATGAAATTAAAAATTCTCTAGAAGGAATCAATAGCAGAATAAATGAGGCAGGAGAACAGATAAGTGACCTGGAAGATAAAAGCGTGGAAATAACTGCTGCAGAGAAGAAGAAAGAAGAAAGAATGCAAAGAATTGAGGACAGTCTCAGAGACTTCTGGGACAACATTAAACACATCAACATTTGAATTATAGGGGTCCCAGAAGAAGAAGAGGAAAAGAAAGGGTCTGAGAAAATATTTGAAGAGATTATAGTTGAAAACAATCAGATTAATTAACAAATCCATCATCTCACAGTTAGCCTTTTTTGTGTGGGGTGAGAAGGCTTAAGATCTACTCTTCTAGCAAATTTCAGGAATACCAACAGTATTAACTATAGTCAACCGTGCTGTGCATCAGGTCCCCAGAACTTATTCATCCTAAAACTGAAGGTTTATACCGTTTGACCAGCGTCTCCCCATTTCCCCCAGCCCCAGCCCCTGGCAACCACCATTCTACTCTGTTTTTATGGGCATTCATTCAACAGACATTCCTTGAGCACCTGCTATATGGCAACTATTCGAACTTGGATGATAGCCAGATGATACTTACTAGTGAACACCATAGCCAATGTCCCAGCCCTCAGAGTTACGTTCTAATTTCAGTTGTGGCCAATGCTTTTAGAAACAGGTTGATGGGAGTTGGTGAGACAGTGCCTGGGATGGGGATAAAGTGGTCAGGGAAGACTTTTCAGATGATATTTGAGCTGAAACGTGAGTGAAGAAAGGGAGCCAGTCGTGCATGGAGCCGTGCAGAAAGAGCATCAGGGGCAGAGGCCCTGAGGCCGGTAGCGGCTCAGCGTGGCGGGGGAGCAGAAAGGGTTGGCGCGGCAGAACGCTGAGCTGTGGGAATGGGAGAGGACGCCAGTGTCCCAGTGCACGGAGGGTTGGAGTCCCATGAGTTGACTGAGCAATGTGGAGTCCCTCGTGACCACAGGGAGGGCAGCAGGTGGTTTGAGGATAGGGCAAGAAGGAAAGAAGGAAAGAAAACAGCTAGAGAGGGGGGTGTAGGATCAGAAAAGGTTTGGTGGTGGCGTTTCTTTGAAGACAGATGAATTTTTCATCTCTATTGCACAGGCCTCCTGATTTGTCTCCCCGACCTCAGTTTCTCTCCTCTCCAACACATGTCATTCTGCAGACCGGAACCTCTTAGTGGCTCTGCAGTACAAAGTCCTCATGCTCGGGCACAGCCTTCAAGCTTCTGCATTCTCTCGTTTCACTGCCTCTCCCTGGTCATCATCCCATGATTCACACACGCACACACACATGCACACATGCTATGCTCCCACCAAATCACGTGACTCATCTTTCCCCAAACTAAGCCCTACTCTGTCACGCTTTTGTGCCTTTGCTCAGGTCTTTCTTTCTGTAGCCTGGAGTACCTCTCTCCCCTTCCCTAAATTCTTCTTTCAAGACCAACTTAAATGCTACTTCCACTCTGAGGCCTTCCCTGATGCCATCTCAGCCTCTGTTGAGTCACAGAGCCTGTGTCCTAGTTTTGTGTGTTGCATCAAAAGCAGTTATGTACACGTACATCTTCCCCACGTGCTTGTACGAGCCTCCAAGGCGGGGACTTCGGTGGTTACCACTGGATCCCCCACTGTGCAGCATACTGTCGGCACCCGGTTGTTATGCCATAAGTACTCTTGAATTGAATTGGAATGCAGAGAGATTATATATTGGCAAAGACAAAATACTCCTGGAGTGATGCCTGAAATTAGGTAACATTTATTTTATGCTGAAGAAAATGCATATAGAACTATCATAAGCTGATTACAATGAAGTACAAGGTTATTTTTTTTATATAGGGATAAATGTACTTTACCTGTAACTAGCAAGTAACAGTTAATGTGAGAAATTAGAAACCTAGGAGGTTTCTAAGGCTGTAACGCTCTAGGAGGGAACACTTTTTCTTTCAGAGTATTTGTCCATTCACTAAATAGGTACTCACGTTGTTTTTAGAGTACTTCTTTTACTTTGCGGTTTGAGATTAAAAGGTTACAGTTCTGGACCTCCAAGCAATCCATTTGAACCCACTGCCCCCTTTTGAGGTTGTAGCATATCATCACTTCATCAGCAGATAATTTTAAAAATACATTAACATCTGCAGCCATGCTCTCTTAACATGTTTGATTTTACACCATACCTGAAGATGCCATGAAAGCCTGGTGGCAAAGAGAAGAGCTGTAAGTAAATTTGAGGTGCTTGAGTACAGATGTTAATTTACTAGCAAACTATCTGCCTTCTGGGAGAGCTGAGATTAGCAGGACAAATCCGGTTTTTCCTAAATATATATGATATAATTTGGTACACAAAATAATCTTTATCTTTAGTCAAGAGATACGCAACTAATGTCAGACTACTGTTGATATACTTTGGCTTTTAAAATGAATAATTTGCTTTTTTTCTTTAACAGATAATCCCAGATCCAGCCGGAAAGTTGAAGTATTTTGATAAACTGAACTGAAAAATACTTCCTCAGGTCATGATGTTTGAAACTTCTCAGTAAAGTTCACTGTTTTGTTACCACATTGTGTTGCAGTAGTAATTTCTTGAATAATATAAAAATCCATGTCAGGGTCCAAAGATATTTAGTGTTTGGTAGACACTGATGCCAAAAGGTAGGCAGTTATTCTCTATCTTTCCAAAATACAAAAATGTCAGACTGACTCAAACTTGTAACAAGAGTAATAACTAACATTTATGGAGTACATGCCATCTACCAGGCATTGTGTTAGGAGGTTAGGTGTATTATTTCACTTAATTCTCACAGGAACTCTTTGCATTCTTTATTTTACAGATAAGGAAACAGCTAGCTAGCAAAGGTAGACTCAGTCTTTGAACCCAGACAGGCTAATTTCTAGTTTCGGGGCTGTTACCCCTCCACTGTGGCTCACCTCTCTGTACCTTTGAGGGTGGCAGGAAAGAATAGGTTGTGAGCACAGTCGCCTTCTATAGAGTCTGGTAGGGACGGTGAACCCCAGACTCTGTATACAACATAAAGCCCCTTGGTTACTCCTTTTTTCTAAATTTACATTTACAGCTTGTACTAAATTTATAAGTAACAACTTACATGTTTATATTAACAATGGGAGTTCCTTGGTGGCCTGGTGTTTAGGATTCCGGGCTTTCACTGCCACGGCCCGGGTTCAGTCCCTGGTCGGGGAACTAAGATCCTGCAAGCCACGTGGTGCAGCCAAAAAAAAAAAAAAAAAAAAGGTATTTAGTTTAACAGAAGTTGAACCCCTAAGTATATGTAGCCAGCTGTTCACAAATGACCACATATACAGCTGAACTCCAGTGGTACTTCGTCACCCCAGTATGGCAATGGCTTTACTATAGTTATATACATGCCATGTAGTTTAAGGGAACTGGGACCCGAGAGCATCTGCCTCGTCCTGTCTGCCACGCTAATCCCCTCTCAACACTCGCAAAAAGCCCCTCGCCCCAGGGGAGGCCGTCCTAGAGTTGGGGATGTCCCTGGCCTCCTGGCTGACGCTCTGCGTTCTGTCATAAATGGCAGGGGATTAGTGACAGGCATTCAGACGTGGACACAGGAATTCAACTGCCATTTATAACCCTTTGCCATAGCAAAGTATGTTCTAAGTGCTACCTTACAGTCAACATTTTAGAAGCCAACTATTAGTAAAGTTGAAGACTGCTACTACTTTGGTGTTCAGACAGGTTTGTGATAATCCTGTCAATCAATACTTGCAATACAATTGGAATCTTATTCTCAGGTTTCCTCTTTCCAATTTTTTTACTCATGGAATAAGCTTTATCTTCTTGATTAATAGTTTCCATTCTTTGGAGCTTTTCTAGCCTCATGTTCATTTTAGGTATGTTTACAAGGAAGACAGCTATTTTTGGATCCATTCAAAAAAGCCAGTCATTAATGTTTTCATTCAACTTTCAGGAACTATTGATCACCTACTCTAAACACCTGGCATATATCAGTGACCGAAGACAAATTTCTGCCCTCAAAGAGCTTAGTATTTGATTACAAGCAGGTCCTAATAGTATAATTTCCAGGTACCTACAAATAAGTGAAAATACATCCTGACTCACCACTTTTCATATTAACTGGGTAATGTTAATAGCCTATAAATGCACTCCTCAGTGCCTTTTATCCCTTCAAACAGCTGACTTCTGAAAGTCCACAGGCCCAAAAGTATACCCTAAAGATGATCTCATGTGGCCATTTACAGAAGGCTAGAAAGAGTGTTCCAAAAGCACAGTCCCCTGCTCTGCTGGAGAGGATGGGCCCAGGCCTGACCAGGATGAGCTACAAGAGACAACTCCCAAACATGCTGACCTACCGTAATCTACAGCAGTGGTTCTCAACTGGGCACAATTTTCCCAAGGGACATAGTAATGTCTGGAGATGTTTTTGGTTGTCAACTATGGGAATGCTACTGGCATCTAGTGAGTACATGTCAAGGATGCTGCTAGACATCCTACAATGCACAGAACATACAACACAATTATCTGGTCCAAGTTGTCAATAGTAGTGAGGTTGAGAAACCCTTCTCTAGGGACAGTTGCCAACAGATTATGCAAAGGAGACCAGTATAGTTTAGTAGCTACCTGTGCAAGAGGAGGACAGACCATGACGTGACAGTAGAAGCTTATCCAAAATAATAGGTCAAGGGGTGGCCCGAAGTCTCTATGAAACATACTAGGCAATGTCTTTTCGGTGCACTTACATATATATGAATAACATCTGTGATTCCCTGCTTCTCCCTCAAATTTCTGACCTTCTGTTGAATATTTCCCAATTAAGCCTAGCCAGTGTTCTGACCTTTACAATGATCAGAGTGGACTGCTCTTTCGGGGATTTCTTAGTCCCCAGAATCTCATGCAAGGAATCATTCCCCACCCCCATCATTTCTTCTATATCCAAGGGCACATTTAATCCTACACCCTAAACTTTCTATGTCAGTAGACTTCCAGGTTTTATATTTTGTTCTTAAATACATTAACCACTATTTTATTAATGATATTTTTATACCCTAACCCTCCCATATACCATGGAATGCATCCTTATATTTTGTTACCCATGAATTCTGATGTTATGTCACTGAAATATCTTTGAGTAGAATTCTTAACGTAAGAATGTGAAGAAATGTGTATTTCAGGTAAATATGTCCATAAAGGTCTCCATGCCAGTGTGTGTATAAATGTTTGTGTATACATGCATATACATACACATACACATATACATACACACGTCTATAAAATCATTAAATTTTTTACTTAGCTTTTAAAAGGAAATAAAGTATCATAGCTACTGTGTATTTAGTCTTAGACAGCAAAGCAACTTTTAGCAATTCCATTATTAACGTAATAACACAATTTGGGCATAATGCTGTACACAAGTAAAATCCTAAAAAAAATTTTTTAAAGATCCACCTTCCTGAGCCTTAAGCTTAAATTTTTTAAATTAACAAAAAAGTCAAACGCCCAAATTCACCTGAATCATACATTCATTCATATGGAAGTTATTAACGACCTGCACACATGCAACGTACTTTGCTACACAATACAGATAAAAAGATACGACACAATCCGTTCCCTCAAGAAGCCCACAGTTTCCCAAAATCAGCATGTAAAAAGAGCAATACAGTGAATAAATGCTAAAAATGCTGACACCTGTGTTGGCTCCAAGGCCAGCATGAGCAATAACAAGGAAATATAGGGATGATGGAATGTGTCACAGGAGGGCAGGAATAAGCCCATTTGCTATTCGTCCACTGAAGGCTGTATCTCCTGCCAGTGTACTGTCCTTATACAAAAAGGCAGTGCTTGGGGCTTCCCTGGTGGCACAGTGGTTAAGAATCCGCCTGCCAATGCAGGGGACATGGGTTCGAGCCCTGGTCCGGGAAGATCCCACATGCTGTGGAGCAACTAAGCCTATGCGCCACAACTACTGAGCCTGTGCTCTAGAGCCCGTGAGCCACAACTACTGAGCCCACGTGCCTCAACTACCGAGCCCGTGCTCCACAACAAGAGAAGCCACTGCAGTGAGAAGCCCGTGCACGGCAACAAAAAGTAGCCCCCCAGCTCTCCGCAACTAGAGAAAGCCCGCACACAGCAGTGAAGACCCAATGCAGCCAAAACTAAAATAAATTTAAAATAAAAAAATAAATGAAAAGGCAGTGCTTGTGACCCAGCCTCAAGAGACAAAGCGTTGACTGGTCTTCCTCTCTCATGATCATCTACTGGGAGATGGCACACACTATAGAGTTGATTGGCTAGATTCAGGGGTCCAGTGTGTGGCCAAGGATAGAAGGTAAGAATTGAATCTGCAGGCCTGGGTTTGTTAACTTCAAGTTCTGGCCATTTGTGCAGCTCAGCCAGGACATCAGAAAAAGGATTTGCAAGTTTTCTATCAAAGGGAGTTATGTTGCACTGTAACCCAAAGCCCATGAGATGGCTCCCAGCACACCGAAATCCCCTTGTCCTGAGGCACCCTGTCAGAATAAACTAAAAGGGCATCAACTAACTCAAACGATTTTTGTTTTTAAACCAATCTAATTTAGAGGAAAAAATGGAAAAAAAACTTCTAAATTCAGACCAATCAAAACTAAGTACAACTCAAAGAAGCATGTTACTGTGTACTGAGAGAACCCCTTCCATTAATGACCATGACCCATTTAGATGTATATTTTACACTGTGACCTAGCACACCCTAAATGTGCACGTGCACCATGCACGTGCATAACAAGTTACACAATACTTACTATGGGTGATGCATTCTTTTATTTTTGTCATGTTGGCCACAACCCACTAAATTTCATGGCCTACTAATGGGTCACTTTTTTTTAACAAATACATACATATAAAATATAAATTTAAATTTATATATGTGTGTGTGTGTATAAACAAAATCAGGATACAGTAAATGCCTGGCATATCAATACCCTGTCATGTAATTTTCCTTCCATTATGGTACAGTTCATTTGTTTTAGCCATACTATTCCCTCTATTAAAGGTACACAATTTCTGTGACAAAAAAAACCCAAAAATATCCTACCCTTTCTTTTGTTACTACAATCCTTCCTCTGAGGTATTACTTTTATCAATGCCTCTGGCTTACTGAATGGTTTTGAGAAGGTCCTGTTTTATTCTGAAGATCCTTTTTTTTCTTAGCATACACATCTTAACTGGAACTTGATTTTTTAAATTATGTGCAATATAGTCATTAAAATATTTCTCTAACCAAACAGCAAATCAAGTGAAGGGAAATAGGTCTAAATCAGGAAACTCTGGAATGAGAAAGCTGCCTCTCCTTTTATGGAGAAGGAAACAGAACCCAAAGAGATGAATCCTCTACCCTATGCCCTGAACTAGCTGGCTGCAGACATAGTTGAGACCTCAGAGGTGCCTAAGAGCCAGAATTCGAGCCAGCAGCACTCCTCCCACGTCACACTGCCTGCCCAAAACCCACCTGCTGGACCAAATGACCCCAAATCCACCTCAGATTGATCCCCTTAGATCAAAATAATCCCACGATACAACAGTTTTACTAGAAGCAACGTGACTGGTCAGGGGTCCTTAAATCCGTTTTTTTTGGTTTTTTTGTTTTTTTGCGGTACGCGGGCCTCTCCCTGTTGTGGCCTCTCCCGTTGTGTAGCACGGGCTCTGGACGCGCAGGCTCAGCGGCCATGGCTCACGGGCCCAGCCGCTCTGCGGCATGTGGGATCTTCCCGGGCCGGGGCACAAACCCGTGTCCCCTGCATCAGCAGGCAGACTCTCAACCACTGCGCCACCAGGGAAGCCCTTAAATCCGTTTTTGAACTTGCCGAATCCCTATTTTTAATTCCTCTTTCTTGTTATCTATTTTAAAGTAGTTCATTATTTGTTGCCCAGGGAGGGACAGAAAACATTCACAAGTCAATTTAGAGAGTCAATCACAACTGCAGCAAAAGTTTTTCTCTAAGAGCAAATGAAAACAAATGCCCAAAATATTTCAGCCATCCTGTCTCTTATGGTTGAGACCAGATTGTATTCTCATGTATGTGTCTGTGTATGTGTGTGCGTGTGTGTGTGTGTTTATCTCACAAGTTAACCCTTTATCATACTGGTTGAGAAAATATATATGAAATGTGGCAAAGGGCCAAGATTCTAGACCTAGTCTAGGCCTACCCCACCTAACACCACCTATATACAGTTACAAGGTGGGCTGTGGGAAGTTACTTTCCCTCTCTAAGTCTCACTTTCCTCATCTGAAAAAGTGGGTAATAATGGTATTGACCTCAAAGGCTGACTCTAAGGATTAAATTAGAAAATACATTTTGATGTCATTAGCACAGTGCTAAGAATCCAATATGTGTTAGCCATATATAAAATTTCTTATTTTATGATGATTATATACTGTGACTGATTTTTTCCTACACTGCACTAACATACAAGTTGCCATGGGGTTCTATATTACCAAATAAAGAATCAGTAATTACTTCCAAATGTTTTCATATTAAAGCATAAAGCACTGAATTTGAGCTTGAGGTTCTTATACAGAAACAGAATAACACAAACTTATATTCTCTGTATCAAAATGGAGGCAAATATCTTATGAACTAACCTCCACCATCTTCCTGATGCACTTCCTTTCACCTCCCTCTTGTAATCTATAAAGGAGCATAATGCTAAAAAATTACTATTCAGAATTTGTTGTAAAGTTAAACGCATTGTTACAAGTTAACATTTTATAAAACATCAGCAGTGACAGCAAGAAATTATGCTCCTGTTGAAAAGCAAGACTGCCAACCCTGGAAAGCAGGAAAGTCAGTGAGATCTAAAATGCTGCCCTAAATTTGTTTTTAAGAAACAATACTAATACTTGATTCTTCATAGCAAAAGAGGGCATAACGATTTACCCCTTAGACAATAGAATACAGAGTATAATCCCGGCTCTGTAAAAGTTACTAAAACTCCTAGTGTGTTCCATTTATTCATAGGTATTAACAACAACAAAGTCCATGATCAAATAAGTTTCACAAAAGCTGACATAAAAACTTAAACAGGTGTTCTAATGGCCCTACTTTTCAGTTTTTTGTAAGTTAATACTCATTATAAAATACCAGAGGAGAGGTATCCGATGCAGTATCTCCTAATGTTACTTGTCAATAAGATGTTTAAGACATTTTATAAAATCATATATTGTATTAAGTTGTTTATAATATAAACATATAAAATGTTTATGAAGGAGCATCTCACCAGTGTCCAAGGACTTCACCCAGGAAAGAGAGTTGGATGCTTGGAATTACTCAGCCCCTTGCCATCCAGCCCTAGATACCACTGCTTTTTGAAACTGTTTTTTCTTACCAGCGGCCTTTCAATCATCCAACCAGTCGCCTCTCCCCAGTGATCATCTTTGTGAACTTCCATGACACCATTGATCACTCTGCACAAAAATGGCTTTGAGAAGCAGGAGGATGACGTAGTTAGGAGCTGGGAATCTGGCTGTTTGCTCATGGAGCCCCCGCACCACCATTTAAGAACTCCAACTAGCCTCTTAAGAGAGGCCTGGCTGGCCCCCATCCGTTCCAGCCTCCCCAGCTGATGTGCCAGATGGTCTAGCCCCTGACGAGCTCCCAGGTGAGCACAGTTGCCTGAGTGACCCCAGCCAATGCCACACAGAGCAGAAGAACCTCCCAGATGAGCCCAGCCACCCCACAGAATCAAATGTGTCTTTTGAAAGATGAAAGGCCTTTTTCTCTGCCCAAATATATTGAAAAGAAAAATAAAATGTTGAACTCCCTGGGGCGGGGGTGGAAGGCAAACTTCAGTTTTTCAGGACTCAAGCTACTGGCTCTATTCACAGAGAGGAGAAAGAGCAGACGGTATAGAGAATGCCAGTAGCAAAGGGAACACGTAGACATGCAGAATACTCGGGCTACCACGAGAAATGGAGCCACAGGACCACATGGGCACACGGAACACAGTGCAGAGCATACTAGCGTGAAGTGAACTCTTCTAAAGAAACCAAAAATAAAGACACCATCCTCGAAGACTGCCCAATGAAGAACTACCTAAGCAAAAACTAAGAACTTGGTAATAAATGCCTGATGTAAAATGGGGTATCTCAGCATGGACTATTCAATACAAAACTATGTCCAACCCACATTAGGAGGTTCTGTGCTAGACAAGTAGCAGTGCTGGTACTGGTTAAAAGCCCACTACTCCTTAAAGAAGAGGAACAAAACACTAAACATCGACAACCTACTGTATATCCCTTGGAGTTTCCTTCATCTCATCTTCTTAAAGTCCTGTATTAAAAATAAAAAAATCTCTAGCTCTTATAAAAACTTTTACAGCTAGAAAACATATTTTGATTTAAAAATCTGATATTCAAAATTAATTGAACAAGTAATTTAACTAAAAAGACAATAAGCAATTTTTTAAGAGTTCAGTCTCAATAGAATTCAAAGAAAGGCAATTAATGAATGTCATTTTTCACCTACTAAAATGGCAAAGATGTTTTAAAAAGTAAAGGATAAGGGCTTCCTTGGTGGTGTAGTGGTTAAGAATCCGCCTGCCAATGCAGGTGACACAGGTCCAAGCCCTGGTCCAGGAAGATCCCACATGACGCAGAGCAACCAAGCCCGTGCGCCACAACTACTGAGCCTGCGCTCTAGAGCCCATGAGCCACAACTACCGAGCCCGCGTGCCAAAACTACTGAAGCCCACGTGCCTAGAGCCCGGCTGTGCTCTGCAACAAGAGAAGCCACTGCGATGAGAAGCCCGCGCAGTGCAACGAAGATTAGCCCCCGCTCACCGCAACCAGAAAAAGCCTGCACACAGCAACAAACACCCAACACAGACAAAAATAAATAAAATAAATTTTTTAAAAAAAGTAAAGGATAAAATTCAGCCAAGTTCAGGGAAATTGCTAATGAGTTAAGTGCATGTGTACAACTGCTCTGGAGGGATACGTGAACTATTCAAAGCCTTGAATGTGTGCATACGATTTTGACCTACAGATCACTTATCAACAATTTTCCAAAGGAAATAGTTTAATGATTAAATGTTTTAGCTTTAGGATATTTACTGCAACATTTCTTACAACAGCGAGAAAAGTTCTTGCAAAAGCTTCCGTGTACAGCACTAAGTGGTTAAATGCATAACGTACAATCTATACACCACCATGCAGTAGGTCTCTGAACTGAACTCCGCTTAACACGTTCACACAACTCCCCAGGGCCGTCCCTTCCTGCGAGGCAGCTCAGGGACCTCACCGGGTTATAGGCAGATCTGCAAAATGCTGTACTGAAGGGCCAGGTGAAGCTTAGGATGGTAGTAAGTACAGCGAGGGGGGCGAGGACTGATGCTAGCAAGCTTACGGTGCAGCACACGCTGGGTGCCATGAGTCCAACTGCACGCCTCCAGAGTAGTTGTTTGTTCCCATGACTATTTATGCCAGAAGTGCTCATTCATATTAACTGTGATTTCAATAAACATTAAATTAATACAAATTTTTTTAAAAGCACTCCAGCCGATTCTGACGCAGAGCCAAGTTTGTGACCGCTTTGTGTTTAGAACCCATACTCAAGACTGTTTCTTTCCTGGGAGGACCTTTTCAGAGATGAATTCTTTCCCTCTGTGCAGCCTGGTTTCTCTCTCTTCTGAACTTGATCAACTTCCCATCCCATCAAAGGAGAAACTGGGTCTTGGCTGCAGACTCGTCGGAATACGTCCCTTTGGGTTCCTAGGTGGCACTGTGACATTGGGTACAGCCTCCCTTACTATCAGTACATTCCCAGCTTTACCGTTTACTTCTGAACCAGGTAGTGTGAATCCCAGCACCACCATCTACTAGCTGCGGGAGTCTGAGCAAATTATCAACCTCTCTATGCTTCAGATTCCTGAGTGGCCAAACCCTACAAGCGGGTTACAGAACCTACCTCATAGTGTTGGTGGAAGAAGTAAACACGTCAAGTGCTTAAGAGAGTGCCTATCTAGCAAGTGGCAAGCGCTCTGTGAGCATAAGCATCTGTAATTATTATTACTGTTCATGTTTGTTAATCAGATATATGCTGCCCAGCCCCTAGCAGAGTGTGCTGAAGAGCTGTCAGGTGAATGGAGGAATGAACACTTGGTCCTGTGTCTCCTGTATTCACCATCTGTGAACACCTCCTCTTGGCATGGTTCCTTTTTTTTTTTTGATACAACTTTATTGGAGTATAATTGCTTCACAGTGCTGTTACTCTCTGTTGTACAGCAAAGTGAATCAGCCACATGCATACATATATCCCCATATCCCCTCCCTCTTGAGCCTCCCTCTCACCCTCCCTATCCCACCCCTCTAGGTGGTCACAAAGCACCAAGCTGGTCTCCCTGTGCTATGCGGCTGCTTCCCACTAGCTAGCTATTTAGTGTATATGTGTCAATGCTACTCTCACTACACCCCAGCTTCCCCTTCCCCCCACCCGCCAGTGTCCTCAAGTCCATTCTCTATAAAGCATCTTTATTCCTGTCCTGCCACTAGGTTCATCAGTACCATTTTTGTTTTTAGATTCCATATATATGCGTTAGCATACAGTATTTGTTTTTCTCTGTCTGACTTACTTCATTCTGTATGACAATCTCTAGGTCCATCCACCTCACTACAAATAACTCAATTTTGTTTCTTTTCATGGCTGAGTAATATTCCATTGTATATATGTGCCGCATCTTCTTTATCCATTCATCTGATGATGGACACTTAGGTTGCTTCCATGTCCTGGCTATTGTAAATAGAGCTGCAATGAACATTTTGGCACATGACTCTTTTTGAATTATGGTTTTCTCAGGGTATATGCCCAGTAGTGGGATTGCTTGGGTCGTATGGTAGTTCTATTTTTAGTTTTTTAAGGAACCTCCATACTGTTCTCCATAGTGACTGTATCAATTTACATTCCCACCAACAGGGCAGGAGGGTTCCCTTTTCACCACACTCTCTCCAGCATTTACTGTTTCTAGATTTTTTGATAATGGGCATTCTGACCAGTGTGAGGTGATACCTCATTGTAGTTTTGATTTGCATTTCTCTAATAATTAGCGATGTGGAGCATCTTTTCATGTGCCGCTTCGCCATCTGTATGTCTTCTTTGCTGAAATGTCTATTTAGGTCTTCCACCCATTTTTTAATTGCGTTGTTTTTTTGATATTGAGCTCCATGAGCTGTTTGTATATTTTGGAGATTAATCCTTTGTCCATTGTTTCATTTGCAAATATTTTCTCCCATTCTGAGGGTTGTCTTTTCATCTTGTTTATGGTTTCCTTTGCTGTGCAAAAGCTTTTAAGTTTCATTAGGTCCCATTTGTTTATTTTTGTTTTTATTTTCATTACTGTAGGAGGTGGGTCAAAAAAGAACTTGCTGTTGTTTATGTCAGAGTGTTTTTCCTATGTTTTCCTCTAAGAGTTTTATAGTGTCTGCTCTTACATTTAAGTCTTTAATCCATTTGGAGTTTTTGTGTATGGTGGTGTTAGGGAGTGCTCTAATTTCATGCTTTTACATGTAGCTGTCCAGTTTTCCCAGCACCACTCATTGAAGAGGCTGTCTTTTCTCCATTGTATATTCTTGCCTCCTTTGTCATAAATTAGGTGACCATATGTGCATGGGTTTATCTCTGGGCTTTCTATCCTGTTCCATTGATCTACATTTCTGTTTTTGTGCCAGTACCATACCATCTTGATCACTGTAGCTTTGTAGTATAGTTTGAAGTCGGGGAGCCTGATTCCTCCAGCTCCATTTTTCTTTCTCAAGATTGCTTTGGCTATTTGGGGTCTTCTGTGTTTCCTTGGTATGTTTCAGATCTAAAGCTTCCCACAAATCCTTACAAATGCTGTGTCTTTTGTTGAATCCCTTTACTCCAACTTTTCATCTACCCTCTGCTAACAACAAAAGCTGGGAAATAGAAGGAGGCAAAAATACAAAGGAATCACATAGGGTTGATGGGATTTAAATAATACAGGGGAATTGCAGTAAAGGTCAGGTTTAAAGAATGCCCTCCAAATGCCCTGGCAGGAAACCATGTAGATTGATGGTTGCAATATGTGTAAGAAAAGAATGTGTCCAGTCACATAAAAAGGCATTCAGCCCTCATTTCCTGAGTAGACAGGAGGAAACGTGGTAGGTTCACAATTTAAATTGTCTTGAAAGTATTTATTATTCAATAATTCTTTCCCCCTCTGCCCCACCCAGCCATTCTCTCATTCTACTTTTCTGATCAACCTAAAAACTGAATACATCCTTCTTCTCTATGGAGGATGAGAATAAACACTAAGAGCGATATACTTGCTCAGGCCTTCATCAGGCACCGTGTCACTGTGGGGCACTGGCCTTCAACAAACGCGGTCTTCCTAGGGCTCGATGAGGTGGTCCTTTTTCAAGGTCACTGGTGCACTCATGGAGCTGAAATGCCTCTGCCCATCTAAGTACAACATGGACTCTGGAACATAAGAGAGAGAGCTCTGGAGACATGTGCAGCACCTAAGAAAATCACTATACAAACACAAAACTACTTGGGAACACTGGGACAGCAATGAAAATTCAAAACCGGCACCAGGCATGTGCTGCTGGGCCAGAGAGTGCCTCGACTCTGGCCCTTTGGCTGGACCGGTCCTGACCACCAGTGGCTGCCTGCAGCTGACACTGGCCCTTCAGACAACAGCCAGGCAGGCAGACCAGCAATGGCCACCTGAACGCCATGAGGCATCCTGGCCTTCAGGGCTGCAGAATCTCAAAAGCACAATCCCCTAAAGACATGCTCTAGGGCTGATGGGCATCAGAGTACTTCCTACAACAATTTAAAAGGAGAGAAATGTCTTTAAAAGTTCCCCTCATTAGGGACAAGCAGTCATTTGCCACTTACCTCCATATGTTCTGGGGAAAACCAAGGGCACTTCTTTTTCCGACATGAACGTGAAATGAAAGACATTGGTGGTCATATGCTCTTTATCCTGTAGAGAGGCCACCTCACTGTGTACTCTGACTTGAATGTAATTTCCCTGAGTAAAGCAAACCTAAGCGATTATGGACACGATAGTTAGTTAATTGCATTAGGAAGGGGGAAGAAAGCAGTCATAAGAGAAACGGTGGCTTTAGAATATAAAAACCTCTCTTCTAGGCCCAAATAATAAAAATTGTATTTCATCTCTCATCACACACCTACCTGCGAAGAAAGAAACAGCAATGATCCAACCTCAACAGGTTTCTGAAACATGATATCATCCACGGCAACTATAAATGGTCGGGAACCACTGTTGGGAAAACACAGTACTTGTGGTCAACTGCAAAATTCAGATGATCTCTAGTTTTTTCCTGACAATCAGCTGAAGCAAACTTTAAATGGTCAAAGAATAAACCTAGAGAAGGAGGGAATAACCATACCAGATGGTAAGGGATGGCACTGTGACCAGATCAGTATCTAAATCATCTTTTCCCTTCTGCGTATCATCACCCCTTTTTCTCAGCAGGCATTTAATGTACTAAGGGACAACATCAGCGCGAGAGCCTTCTAAAATGAAGGTCAAACCCACCTGGTACAAGTGTAGCATTTATTTAAAAACACAATATATTCCCAAACACATCCAGACGGGTCCAAAATGTTTCACTGAGTGAGGCAGTATAAACGGCTTCTCAGGAGTTAAGACTACCTGAAATCCAACTCACCCGAAGTTACAAGCAGTAGCCCATCCAAGTTCATATGCTTTCCTCATAAGGAAACCACCAAAGATTCGATTGAAAATGTTCCGCTCCTACAGGACATAAAATAAATATTAATAAATACAAGCCCTGTGACGATCCGAATCTGTAGAACAAAGGAATTCACAATGCCATAGAACAGAGGTCAGTTTGAAGGCGTGTCAACTCTTAGATGAGTGTCATGAGTCCAAGTTATCCTGTTTAGAAGATTTTTCACTAAATTCCAATACCTGAGGGTGGCAAATATCCAAGCTCTTCAGTTTTGAATTCTCCATCCACACTGCATTAGGAGGCAAAACTCGACTTCGAAAACTTACAGTCCTGTACAAATGGAGATCGAGTAAACACTGTCAATGCCATGGCTTTGCTGCTGAAGAGTAAAATATTTGCAAACAATGCCCAATATGTTCAAGCAAGTGTAGCTCGTGAGAAGGCCAAGGTTTAGATGCTTTCCCAACCAGGAATCTCACCGTCCTAACTTACTTTGGATCCAGCGTGTTAAGAAACATCTCATGTATGGTTGTCCTCTCCTCAGCAGTGGGAGCCATTTTCAGTAATGACATGGAGCTGAAGGCGACCCTTGTCCCCTTGTTCACTGGAACAGGAGACAATAAGGAGCTATGATCAGGAGGGCCACACTACAGCACTGGGCTGCCGACCGGGGCTGCCTCGGACCCTATAAACGCAGTATTTCCAGATTTCAAAAACCCCCTGGAAATTGCACATCTGTCCCAGAGAAGGCTGCTGAGGCTACATAACACTTTCAGTGATTTTTTGCTTTCAGATGGAAATCATGTCTGCTCAGTGTGAGACCACTTATAATCACCTTGACCTACAGCCCCAACCAGCAGTTATCTCATTAAGATACATTTCCCATTTCATTAAATGTGAGAAAACAAATTACTTCACTTAATATTGTATCATCAATAAAAACCGTTCAGGGCTTCCCTGGTGGCGCAGTGGTTGAGAGTCCGTCTGCCGATGCAGGGGACGTGGGTTCGTGACCCGGTCTGGGAAGGTCCCACATGCCGTGGAGCGTCTAGGCCCGTGAGCCATGCCTGCTGGGCCTGCGCGTCCGGAGCCTGTGCTCCGCAGCGGGAGAGGCCACAGCAGTGAGAGGCCCGCATACCGCAAAAAAAAAAAAAAAAAACCGTTCAAAGTATGGACTCTGTGGATACTTTACTGGTTTGAGGAGTCCATACATACTCTTAAATAATCTCCTCTGCAGTACAGTTAATGTGCTTTTTAAATTGTATCTTATTATGAACAAATTAATATACATTCTCCTTGTCTAAAGATCTCTTCTTCCTCTGGGCTTTCAAGGGTGAGTGGATTTACAAATGCCGGCCTAAAGAGAAGAAAAGAAAAGAAAAATTTTAAGACATGCCATTACCTAATAAAAACTGAAGGTGTTCATTTTGGGTAACACTTACTGACTGCTTCACATAAGAACTCTGAACAATTAGGGGACTCTTCTGGTTACAGACTTATATACACACTAGAAAGTTCACGTTGTAAAAGGATATGGCCACTTGCCAAAATGTTTCACCTGATTCTAATTATGAGGAAACAGTAAAATATAGGTTGTAGAACATTCTGTAAGACAACCGGCCTGGACTCTTCAAAAATGTCAGTGCCTTCCCAAGGCAATCTACAAATTCAATTCAATCCCTATCAAACTACCAATGGCATTTTTCACAAAACTGGAACAAAAAATTCTTAAACTTGTATGGAAACACAAAAGATCCCAAATAGCCAAAGCAATCTAGCAATTTGGCTAGAAAGAAAAACAGAGCTGGAGGAATCAGGCTCCCTGACTTCAGACTATACTACAAAACTAGTCATCAAAACAGTATGGTACTGGCACAAAAACAGAAATATAGATCAATGGAACAGGATAAAAGACCCAAAAATAAACCCATGCACTTATGGTCAATTAACCTATCACAAAGGAGGCAAAGAATATACATGGAGAAAAGACAGTCTCTTCAATAAGTGGTGCTGGGAAAACTGGACAGCTACATGTAAAAAAATGAAATTAGAACATTCTCTAACACCATACACAAAAATAAACTCAAAGTGGATTAAAGACCTAAACGTAAGACCAAATACTATAAAACTCCTAGAGGAAAACATAGGCAGGATACTCTTTGACATAAATCGCAGCAATATCTTTTTGGATCTGTCTCCTAGAGTAATGGAAATAAACACAAAAATAAACAAATGGGACCTAATTAAACTTAGAAGCTTTTGTACAGCAAGGGAAACCATAAACAAAATGAAAAGATAACCCTCAGAATGCGAGAAAATATTTGCAAACAGTGCAACTAACAAGGCATTAATCTCCAAAATATACAAACAGCTCATACAGCTCAATATCAAAAAAAACAAACAACCCGATAAAAAATGGGCAGAAGATCTAAATAGACATTTCTCCAAAGAAGACATACAGATGGCCAAAAGGCACATGAAAAGATGCTCCACATCACTAATTATTAGAGAAATGCAAATCAAAACTACAATGAGATATCACCTCACACCAGTCAGAATGGCCATCATCAAAAAGTCTACAAATAATAAATGCTGGAGGGACTTCCCTAGTGGCCAGTGGGTAAGACTCCGAGCTCCCAATGCAGGGGGCCCAGGTTCGATCCCTGGTTGGGGAACTAGAGCCCACATGCATGCCGCAACTAAGAAGTCTGCATGCCACAACTAAAGATCACGTATGCCGCAACTAAGACCTGGTGCAGCCAAGATAAGTAAATAATAAATAAATATTTTAAAATAATAATAATAATAAATACTGGAGAGGGTGTGGAGAAAAGGGAACCCTCCTATACTGTTGGTGGGAATGTAAATTGGTACAGCCACTATGGAAAACAGTATGGGAGTTCCTTAAAAACTAAAAATAGAGCTACCATATTATCCAGCAATCCCACTACTCGGCATATATCTGGAGAAAACCATAATTTGAAAAGATACATGCACTCCGATGTTCACTGCAGCACTATTTACAATACCCAAGACATGGAAGCAACCTAAGAGTCCATCGACAGATGAATGGATAACGAAGATGTGGTATATATACAAAATGGAATATTATTCGGCCATAAAAAGAATGAAATAATGCCATTTGCAGCAACATAGATGCAACTAGAGATTATCATACTAAGTAAAGTAAGCCAGACAGAGAAGGACAAATATCATATGATATCACTTATATGTGGAATCGAAAAAAAATGATACAAATGAACTTATTTACAAAACAGAAATAGACTCACAGACATAGAATACAAACTTCTGGTTACCACAGGGGAAACTGGGGGGGGGGGATAAATTGGGAGTTTGGGATTAAAATATACACTCTGCTATATATAAAATAAATAACCAACGAGGACCTACTGTATAACACAAGGAACTATACTCGATATTTTGTAATAACCTATATGGGAAAAGAATCTGAAAAACAATAGAGATAGAGATAGAGATATGTAACTATCACTTTGCTGTACACCTGAAACTAACACAACATTGTAAATCAACTATACTTCAATAAAAAATTGTAAGAAGTCAACGTCTTAAAAGACAGAAAGCAGCAGGGGGATTATTTTAAGGGGAATTATTTAAAGAAACATGATTACCACATATAATATATGGTCCTTAATCAGACCCTGACTCGGGGGAAAAGGTTATAAAGAATATTTTAGGGACAATTGGCAAAGTTTGAATATGAATCATATATTAGATAATATAATTGTATCACCGTTAAATTTCTTGGATATAATAAAGGCACTGAGGTTATGTAGGAGAATGGCCTTATTCTTAGGAGATACATGCTGAATTAGGGTAAAGTAGTCTCAAAATTACTTTGAAACAATTCCAGGGGAAAAAGTATATATGTTTGTATTTATCGAGAAAGGACAAGAGTAAGGCAAATGTGGTAAAATGTTAATTCGAGAATTTAGGTGAAGGGCATATGGGTGCTCATTGCATTATTCTTTCTACATTTCTGTAGATGTGAAATTTTCCAAAATAAAACACTGAGAAAGGGATAGTACTTCACTGTGGTAGAATCCAAAGGTTGGATGAAAGAAAAACGGAAATGAAAGTACAGAAATGGGGGCTTCCCTGGTGGCGCAGTGGTTGAGAGTCCACCTGCCGATGCAGGGGACACGGGTTCGTGCCCCGGTACAGGAAGATCCCACATGTCGCGGAGCGCCTGGGCCCGTGGGCCACGGCCGCTGAGCCTGCGCGTCCGGAGCCTGTGCTCCACAACGGGAGAGGCCACAACAGTGAGAGGCCCGCATACTGCAAAAAAACAAAAAACAAAAAAAACCACAAAAGTACAGAAATGGCAGCTTGGAAAATTAGAATGCATCAGCTGGGAGAGAAGCTTTAAGTAACGCCCTCAGTGCTGGAAAAGGAGCCCCAGGGCAGCCCCTAGGAGCGGCAGGTCAGCTGGAGCTGGTGAGAGGAGCTAGAGAAGATGGGTGGATTCTTCGCTCAGATCAGAGTCACCAAGGGGTTTTTAGATCTTAAGTCGGGTTTCCAAGTCAGCTTTCCATGCAGCAGAAGAGATTTCTCATTGCAGACTCCTAACTCAAGTTTCTAAAACAAATTAGACTTCCCATAGGCCTCTAGACTCCGTCTGTACAAACAGCAATCCTGAAACGTTCCCCCCCTACCCAACTCCCACACACATAATTAAACAGTTTTTCCCAGTCTGAATGCCTTGTGTAACTGGCATTAGGGAACCAAGAATCCAATGTAAGAGAAAAATGATAAAGTGTTAAAGTCTGTACAGTTAAACTGGACTTGGAAATGACAGTACAAATTTATGAGGTTTTTTGTTTGCTTTTTAACATACATCCAAGCCCTGTCTACTGAAAAGGCCTAGAAACATGACAAACTAGTAACAACGTATAGTTCTAGTACCCAGATTTTGGTGTCTAAATACCAGTTTCCCACTAAAAGGAACCTGAGGACTCCTTGGAAAACTGGCTGATTCCAGCCCTGGGGCAGGAAATGTACAGAATGAGTCCAAGACATCTCATTGTACCAGAGAGCAGGAAGTTATCAAAGACTAACTAGGAAATGTCAAAATAGCTTATCACAGCAGCCAGCTTAAAGGAGTTCCCACTGACCAAAGATGTTCACTCTGAGAAACAGGAAGAACAATGGCTGCAATGTATTAAAACATATTTACTATATTAAAATCCATGAACATACAATGATACTTTTTTAAAAAGCAAAATAGCAGAAAAACTATGTCATCACTAGCTAGTAAATGTGTAAATAAAAGCAAGAATGAAACACTGATCCTAACTTTCCTTTACAAACCAAATTGCCCTAGTTGATAAGGGAAAACTCTTCTTTACAGATCTCCAGCTAATAAATATAGAAAGAAATGACAGAATTTGAGAATCATTTTACATCCCCTAATGAAAATAATAAAAGCAATGATCAGCAAAGGACATTAAAAGCACTGGAGGAAGACTGACGGGAAACTAGCTGTTCATAAGATTGGATACATTGGATACACCTTGTACTGTACTACACCTGTAGATTATTGCTGATCACAAGAGGATAAATTGAACTACACAAGGCAAAAATTAAAGTGTGTCGCTACTTGAACCCACACACTAATCTCAGCATTACTATGAGTGGGACAATCTATACCTCCTGACATGATACAATATGAGATACAGAGACATCATCACCTACGAAGCGCTCTCACCAAATACGCTGAACTCAAATCTAATCAAGGTTTAGACCTAACTTCAACTTACAGAAAATACTAGGGAGAGTGAAACAAGTTAAAAAAAAAAATACCACAAGGAAGCAATGAGACAAATCCAGAAAGTGGGATTTGTTAAAGAACAATCAATCTGGGCTTTCAACCAGTTAATGATATGAAAGGATAAGGGGACAGTGGGGACACACAACCATTCCAGATTAAAACAGACTGATGAGACTGCACAATTCTATGAATATACTAAAAGCCATTAAATTGTACACTTTCAATGGGTGAACTGTATGGTATGTGAATTATATCTCAATAAAGCTGTTAACAAAAAAACAGACTTAAGAGATATACAAATCAAATGTAATATGTGGACCTTGTTTGGATCCTGATTTGAATAAGTCGTTAAAGGTATGTGGGAAAAAGTGAATATGAACTATTAGAATATATTAAGGACTTACTATTATTTTTGTTAGGTGTGCGAATGGTAATGTAGTTATTTAAGGAAATAGCCTCATTTTTAAAGCAGTGCCCTACACTGAAGTATTTAGAGGTGAAATGTCATTATGTCTGGGATTTGCTTTAAAATATTATAAAGAAAATAATATACTTTAAAAAAAACAGAAGAAGCAAATATGGCAAAATTTTAAAACTCTTAAGTCTAGGTGATGGTATCCTAGAAATTTATTAAAGTCTTCTCTTCAATTTTACGTATCTTTGATATTTTTCAAAATAAAGAATTAGGAACAAAACTGCAATTACCCTTTGTTTTCAGAATCACGAGCCACCATTACAAATGTCGCATCCAAAACAGGGGAAAATTCATTGTCGTGTAACTAGAGAACAAAGGAAAGAAAATGCAGATGTAAGAAATGCATTTACTGGGAAGACCTACTACAATCCTAACTGATATCACAGCCTTTGGGAAAGGCTGAAATTAGCAAAACAGGACGAGTGCTTTCACTAACCACCATCTGCTGAGATGCCAGGCACACAACTGGGCTCTAGGGGGGAAAAGGCAGCAAGAGTGAAGAGTCTGTGGTCTAGCGGAGGAGAGAGATACCCAAAAACCCAAACAGTGCACAGTGCGAGAAGTGCTGGGATGGGCACAAACTATGGGCCTTGGAGCTGTGAGTGACTGGGACCCAAGGGCAAGGGTCACGGGGGGACCTTGTGCATCACCATCATTTAAGCGTCCCGCATCTTGCAGAACGCTGGCTTTCTCCAGGCCTACCTGTCCTCCCAAAGGCACACACAGCCAGGCGGACCTCCCATCGCTCTCCCAGACATTTGTATTTTCAGGGAACTTGAGTGTGCCAACTACCAGGATGTGTTTGTTTCCTTAGCCTGGCACAGGGGCTTCCAAGAAAGGGTAAGATCAAGGAGAATTCTGTGGATTAAGCTAAATATTTACAATGCAGAGGCCATTGAGAGTTTAAGGTATTTTTTTTTTCCCTAGAAGTCTGTACTTCCAGGAGAGTCATATCATCAAGTCATATCGTAACCTGAGGGTACAGGTGGTTCCATCCTCAACAAACCGACCACTAGTCCTCATCACCACTACCTGTTCAGGCCGTTATGAGCCTTCCCCCTCGACTTGCAGAAGAGTCTCACCAATCTTACTATGTCCCTGTCCTATTCAAACCTTGCAAGAGGTCTTCCTTTATCCCAGCATCTGGTCTACGCCTGCTGGCATTCTATGTAAAGCCTCCACCACAGAGCCCAGATTCCACTCTAGTTGTTCACCAAACACTCCCGGCATGCCTGCACTCCTTTCTCTAGCCACAGCTGACAACTTGGAGGTCCTGAAATGTCCCATTTTGTCACCTGACCGCCTCCCCTCCAAGCCTCTGCCAGATGCCTTCCTCAGGGCCGGATTCCTCAAGACACTCCTCCCCTCCCCAGCCCCAGTCCTACTCCCCAGGCAGAGTTCATCACTCCCTCCTTTGTTTGCCACCTAAGTGGAAACAAAGTCCTCTCCTGACAGGGGTTCTCAACATAAGCGAGGAAGATGTCATCCCCCGGAGGGCATCTGGAAATGTGCAGTGCTAGTGATGGCTGTCCCATGAGCTGGGGGACACTACTAGCGCAGTGAGGGGTAACCAAAGAGCTAAACAGCTCACAAGGCAGGGAACGGTCCTGCAAAGAATTTTCCCACATACAATGCCAATACTGTCCCTGTTCAGAAATAGTGCGTAATAATTTACTATATCATAATCATTTATTTATGTGTCTGTCTCCCTACTGCACCAAGAGCTCCTTGAGGACAACGACCATTTTTATTCTCATTTGTTTCCCATCAATTGACACAAAGGCTGGCAGACAGCAGATACCGGATCAATGGCTGCCAACTGCCGACGAATGAACTGAGGCAGCTAACTACTGAGCACTACTAGAGTGTGAACTCCAAGAGAATGGAACTTCCTGTTTTGCTCACTGTTGTACACCGAGCACAGACGGGGCACTCCATAAATCACTGCTAAGTCAACGTTAAATGAATGCCGTCAGGAAGTGGGCGAGGTGACTCACACCCAGATCCTGTTGTTGAGGCGCACATAGTCGAGTGGAAGAGAAAAGACGTTCATACACAGCTCTGCAAGGCAGAGGACAGCAGGTCCCAGGAGAGAAGGTCAGAGGGAAGGAGGCGTGGGGAAGGAACAGGTACTATGAGCTGAAAAGATCAGGGAAGGTTTCGAGCATGAAGTGACCCAGAAGCACAGGTGGAATATGGATATGCAGAGCCAGAGCCCAAGGAATCCCGGCAAAAGGAAAAGTGTGCGCGAGGATGCTCATCCGCTCACCTACTGTTTACGTTCCAGTGTATTACAATGAACACTAGTGCTGAGCATCGGGGATGCAAGGTGAACAACTCTCTACTCTTAGGATGCTCAAGGTCTCCAGCTGTGCGCTCCAAAAAGGTGTGTGAACGGTAAGTTGGAGGGAATATAGCTGCAAAGGTAGGTTGGTGCTAGTTTATGGAGCACCTTAGATCCTAACTAGTCAAAGCAATTTAGACTTTGATCCACAGATAATGGTCACGGAAGGGTTTTGAGAAGGGAAGAGATGTGATTGAAGATCGGCTTTGGAAGACCTATCTGGAAGAGATGTATAAAATTAACACAGAGAGAACAGACAAGAGGCAGGCAGAGTAATTAAAAGATAGCTAAAGGGCTTCCCTGGTGGCGCAGTGGTTGAGAGTCCGCCTGCCGATGCAGGGGACACGGGTTCGTGCCCCAGTCCGGGAAGATCCCACATGCCGCAGAGCGGCTGGGCCCGTGAGCCATGGCCGCTGAGCCTGCGCGTCCAGAGCCTGTGCTCCACAACGGGAGAGGCCACAACAGTGAGAGGCCCGCGTACCACAAAAAAAAAAAAAAAAAAAAAAAGATAGCTAAAGTACTCACACAAGAGGCAGTGAGGGCTTGAATGAAACACAGAGGTCAAAGGGAAGGGAAAGAAAGGACTCTGATGAGTAGCTGTGGGTGATGAATTCGCAAGACTTGGCAAAAGGCTGCACAGGAAAGGGAAAAAAAATTAAAGCTTTCACAAAGGTTTGGAGCTGGGAGAAATCGGAGGGTGGCAAAGGGGAAACCTGAGGAGGGTCAGGATTGGAAAGGAAGCTGATGCACTCAGTTTGGAACACACTGGACTTGAGGTAGCGAGAGCACACTCGGAAGAGAGCTCTAACAGGAACCCCAAAAGGCAGGTCTGACGGTCAAGCGGGACCACCTCCATAGTAATGACGATAAAGTAATATAATGGCCAACATTTGATTAGTGGTTACTGTGATAACAAAACAGCATCTCACAGAAGGCAAGAAATTTGCCCACAGTCACATGGCTAATAAGCAGCAGAGCTGGGATTTGAACTTACATTTCAGCCAAACCAGAGGCAGGGTACCTATTGCCAAGCTGCCTCTCTGGAATAAAGGATCACTCAAGCCGTGAGTTATTAATCAAAATGGCCAATGAGAAATGCAAATTTAAAACAAAAGTCTGTACTTCTCTGGCACTGATTTTCACTGGCTCTCTCCTCCCAATAATTCCTGTATCTCTTTTTCAACCTATTTGTCCAAGATTCCTTAGAAAGAAGGTCTTATTCCAGGAATCCACCGTGCATCAACCATGAAGATTAAAAAAGGGTGCGAACAAATCAGAGGAGCATCCCCAACAACTTTACGATATTTGCTTTAAAAGCAGTATTACCGTCAGTTACAGCAACATGGAAGTTAAAAAATTCAACTGTTTACATACAGCATCAAATAAAAAACTACTTACCTATTTTGACAAACAACTTTAATTACTGCAGAGCAACCTTCAGACTTTTTCCAAAACGTGAAATGCTTCATAATTTCACGTATCTGAATGACAGATCCACTGAATACCCTGACATAACTGAATAAGTCACCCTTAAGTAAGTTTTCACAATGAAATCTTCAACATACTCTGAATTATTTGATTTCTGTACTATGACCCTCTTTGAGGTACTTTTTCTTGACAAATTTCTTCATTTCTTTATAATAGCTATTCTGAGTTATGCTCATTAGAGAGGCTGTTCCTAACTGCTGTAGTAATCTCAGTGACTGTTATGGGTTGAACTGTTTCCCCCAACAAGATATGTTGACGTCCTAACCCTCAGTACCTGTGCACGTGACTTTATTTGGACATAGGGTTGCTGCAGATGTAATCAGGTAAGATGAGGTCACACAGGAGTAGGTGGGCCCTTAATCCAGTATCACTGATGTCCTTATAAGAAGAGAAGAGGACTCACCTGGTGGCACAGTGGTTAAGAATCTGCCTGCCAATGCAAGGGACAGTTTCGATTCCTGGTCCGGGAAGATCCCACATGCCGCAGAGCAACTAAGCCCGTGTGCCACAACTACTGAGTCTGTACTCTAGAGCCCACAAGCCACAGCTACTGAGCCCATGTGCTGCAACTACTGAGCCCACGCTCCATAACTACTGAAGCCCGTGCACTCTAGGGGTCCGCATGCCGCATCTACTGAGCCCACATGCTGCAACTACTGAAGCCCACACGCCTACAGCCCATGCTCTGCAACAAGAGAAGCCACCACAATGAGAAGCCCACGCACTGCAACAAAGAATAGCCCCCCGCTCGCCCCAACTAGAGAAAGCCCACATGCAGCAACAAAGACCCAACGCAGCCAATAAATAAATAAAAGAAGAGAAGAGAAGAGACACAGACACACAAGAGAAAAATGCTATGTGATGAAGAAGGAAGAGATTGAAGTGTTACAACTACAAACCAAGGTATGCCAAAGGGCCAGCAAACCACTAGAAGCTAGGAAGAAAGCACGGAAGGCTTCTCCCCTACGGGTTTTAGATAGAGCATGGTCCTACTGAGACCTTGATTTTGGATTTCTAGCCTCTCAATTGTTAAGACAATTAATTTATGTTGTTTTAAGCCACATGGTTTGTGGTACTTTGCTACAGCAGCCCTAGGAAACTAACAGTCACCAATCCGATTCATGCTTAACAGAACTCAGACTGTAGGGAAATTCTCTGGGGCAAAACTAGAAACAAGTACCTTAACATGGAGCTGTATATGATTTCAAAGTAATAAACAGTAAGCATAAACACCAAATTACGTGTCAGTCTATGTCCAGGAGGAGGATATTAACACACCATCTGTATGATGTGAACTTGAATTGTTTTTCTATAAATGGGTGAACTATATATCTGTCTATGGATAGACAGGTGAATAAGCTTTTCTTTCACTGAGACTAGCTGGTTGTATTGGAACAAGGGGGCAGTCTTCGGGCACAGACACACCTGGAACATATGCATCTTCACTTCCATGGACGTCTTCCCAACCCAACTAACATGGCCACTGAACTTGATGTCCTGTTCTGGGCTTAAGCTCTTCTTACACATATCTACAAAACAGAAAAATCAACCTGAGCCCAAACCATACTCCAAATGTTCTATACTGTAAATGGACAATTTCATTTGAAATTCTGGCAAATTTCACTATATTTCCTTTTTGTCTTCAAAACTAAAAATAATTTTTCAAAAATAATTTTTGAAAAATTAGACAATGCAAAGAGTATAAAAAATAAAACTGGAATCATGTAAAACTCTTCTACCCAAAGATAATTATAATAAATATCTTGGTATATTGCAATCTAGACATTTTCATATGCACATATATACATAAAAATTCCCCCATAAAAGGAAAACATTTCCTCTAATCTCAATAATATTTTATAATTACTAAAAATTCTAAGTATGTCTAGAAAATAATATCACTTACCAATCCTGTCCACCAGGGCTGTAACTATTGATAAAGGAGACATCTTAGCTGAATGAATTTTGTTGTGCATGTAGCAAATAAGAACTGTAGGAAAACAGAAGAGAACCAAATAAAGGAAAAGCAAAATTATTTTTTAACATTCGCAATTTACTCCCTGAAATCAGACAGGGACCTGCTGGGGAATGGACTTGGGGATATGGGGAGGGGGAAGGGTAAGCTGTGACAGGGCGGGAGGGTGGCATGGACATATATACACTACGAAGCGTGGAATGGATAGCTAGTGGGAAGCAGCCGCATAGCACAGGGAGATCAGCTCGGTGCTTTGTGACCACCAAGAGGGGTGGGATAGGGAGGGTGGGAGGGAGGGAGACGCAAGAGGGAAGAGATATGGGAACATATGTGTATGTATAACTGATTCACTTTGTTATAAAGCAGAAACTAACACACCATTGTAAAGCAATTATACTCCAATAAAGATGTTAAAATTAATTAATTAATTTTTTAAAAAAGAATTGGTATGTGAGAATAAAGATGAAAAACAGGAACCTGATACAAAATCCTGATGTCCAAGCTGAACTATATAGACCATTTAAATCAGAATCTGCAGAAGTCGAATCCAGGCATCAGTTTTTAAAGCTACTCAGGTGATTTCAATTAGCATCCATGGCTCAGAACTGCAGATATAAAATAACAACCCTTTCTGACTTACTTATATACACTACCAAATATAAGGTAGATAGCTAGTGGGAAGCAGCCGCATAGCACAGGGAGATCAGCTCTGTGCTTTGTGACCACCTAGAGGGGTGGGATGGGGGGGTGGGGGGGAGGGAGACGCAAGAGGGAAGAGATATGGGAACATATGTATATGTATAGCTGATTCACTTTGTTGTGAAGCAGAAACTGGCACACATTGTAAAGCAATTATACTCCAATAAAGATGTAAAAAATAAAATAAAATAAAAAATAAAGTCTTATCTGGTTTTGAAGACCCAATCCTCCATATTCCACTAGTGGTCTTTTCCTAGAACCAAAGACTTTTTTATACATTGAAGAGATCTGGGAAACCTCTACTCTGACTGTTCAATTTTAGATTTGGTGAGGAAACTGAAGCCCAAAGCCCAGGCCCGCCAGGTGGCTTATTACCACTCAACAGAGACACAGTGCCTAAATCAGAAAAAGACCCCAGCACATGAGTCTGACAGCATCAGACATCTTCAAAAAAGAGAAACAAATCACAAGGGCTCAGCTACCTGTTTTCCTCTTGACTCCTTCCTAATCATGAAGCTATTATTTGCCTCAGAGTTCTCCCTCCTTCCCTAAATCACCCTCAGCTCCTACACCACCCTGTGGTTATCTGTGTACTTTCCATATTTTAACAAGCATTTAAAGGTACAAAGCATGGTTCTATGTACCTCACAAATATCAACTCATTTAAAACTGTACCGTACTTCTTTATAGTGGTCTCCCTGCTTGCCCTATGATTCATTCAAATTTGTATCATCGGGACTTCCCTGGTAGCATAGTGGTTAAGCATCCTCCTGCCAAAGCAGGGGACACGGGTTCGAGCCCTGGTCTGGGAAGATCCCACATGCCACGGAGCAACTAAGCCTGTGCGCCACAACTACTGAGCCTGTGCTCTAGAGCCTATGAGCCACAACTACTGAGCCTGCGTGCCACAACTACTGAAGTCCACACGCCTAGAGCCCATGCTCCTCAACAAAGACAAGCCACCCCAATGGGAAGCCCACACACCTCAACAAAGAGTAGCCCCTGCTCGCCGCAACTAGAGGAAGCCCGTGCGCAGCAACGAAGACCCAACGCAGCCAAAAATAAAAGAATAAATAAATTTATTAAAAACAAATTGTTTATCATCAACCCTCAGGACAGGGTCTGTGCTCAATAAATACTCGTTGAGCAACAACAAACCCTTTCATCCATGCACCTGCTAAAGAATGTAGTGGGGGGATGAGGGGCGAAAGGCAAGAAACTCCATTCAAAAAACTTGTGGTACCCAGAGAAGAAATCCTAAGTGTTTGACCTTCCAAAGCATTAGTGGAAGTGAAAGCAAGAGAAAAGGTCCAAGAGCTAAGAAGAAGGCAGGCTTGACAAGACCTGAATTAACTCAGGTTTCTAACTTGCATGAGTGAAGATGGTGTACCATTCACTGAGAAACAGAATACAGCACAGGAAGAGCAGAATGGACTGTTTTCAACATGCTGAATTTGAGAAGTCCACGGCACATCCAAATGAAGATGGCCAGTAGGCAGGAGGACAAACTGGTCTGCAACTCACAAAGCACGCCAGGAAATGTAGCTTCTGAAGTATTCCACATACTGAGAGCAACTGAAGCACTGGGATTGAAGATTATTTATAGAGAAAGTGCAGATACCAACAACAAAAAGGGCAGCAGACAAAACCCTGAAGATAAGCGACATTTAAAGGATCAACAGAGAAAGAGGAATCTACAAAGGAGACTGGGAAGTAGCAGCCTGAGAGGCAGGAGGAAATGTCACCAAGGCCCAAGGGTGAGTTTGACATCATTAGGAGCTTCAAAGAGTTTGGCACAATCAGCTCAATGGCATGGAGGAGCAGAAGCCAGAACACAAAGGTAGCTCTAAAGTGAGAGAGAAAGAAAACTGGAGAGTGTTATAAGGGAAGGACACTTTACCTATTTTTCACTGGAAGATGCAGAGCCTTGAATATGTTTAGAAGTTAAGGGAAAAGTGAGGTTGAGAAAAGGCTTGAGATACGAGGGAGATATCTTCAGGGTACGTGATAAGGCAAGTTCCTTGAAGAAACGGAAGGAATAGAATCAAGTGAACAGGTGAAAGGGACTGGCCATCAACAGGAGGTGATGAAGAAAAACAGGGTAGTGGCAGGGGAGTTTGTATATTTAGGGACACCTAAGTAAACCGAAGTCAAGTGAGTGAGTGAGTGAGTGAGTGAGTGTGTGTGTGTGTGTGTGTGTGTGTGAGTGATTCTTTTTTAAAAGGCCAATAAGAATTTTAAAGCAGGTTTATTTAATCTGAAGGAAAATATAGCTAGCCGTAAGCCTAACAATGGATTTGTGTCTCTATTTTAAAGATTATTAGAGCCTTTTTTTAAACCCTTTCCCAACATTTCAGTCCAAAAGCCATTACGTAGGAGCAAGCAAGACAGACAGCCCAGAGTCGGGTGCTGAAGCCCAAGAGGGGTCAGGAAGATATGCAGGGAGGCAATGAGAGCAATGGCCCAGCATGCCGCAGCCTGAGCACAAGGAGGAGGGGGACCTGGGATGGAGCAGAATCCCACTGAGGTGAGGAGAGCGTTCATGAGGGTTTCGGGATGGCAGCAATATGAAACTGGCTACATACGGGGGAACTGATCAAATAAGTAAATGTACTACAGATAATGGAGCCAGCTGGAGAAGGGAATTACAAATATGAAAAGGGAGGAATTAAGAATGAACCTGTGGTTGAATTAGAATTGGAACTATCAGTATGAACCCAGGGTTCCAATAGATAGACAGATAGATAGACAGACAGACAGACAGGTAGACAGATAGGTAAGGAGGGAGAGACAGGGAGGGAGGAAGGAAGGGAGGGAGGGAGAGAGGAAGGAAGGAAGGAATACACATACAGGCAGGTATAGATGTAAATGTACATGTACGTGCATATATTCCCCAGCTCATCCACTGAAAGCACACAGGAATAGTGATACCCCAGCAACAATGACAACTCCCAGCACCCAGATCTTGGTTTCTAAATATCATTCTCCATTAAAAAGAATCAGGGCTCCTCAGAGATTTGGCTGATTCCAGGACTGGGGCAGGGAAAGTACAAATGAGCCTAGAAATGTTGCACCACAAAGTGAGGAAGTGCTCAAAGAATGATGGGGACACAGCCAAAAAAATCCACAGAAGCCAGCGTGAAGAATGAAGGGCAGTCCTGGGACAAGTTGAGCATCAAAACAGATGATAGAAATATATTATAATCCATTCAGTAAAATAGGAATCCCTGAGTTCATACTGATTTTAAAGTAATTGATAAAAGTCTAATGAAGAATCGGATATTTACAAGGTCTCAAAGTACCTCCCTACAAGGTACTTATTAATTACAAAGGGGAAAAGAGTAACTTTACAGCAAAGAACCCTGGCAGACACCACCTTCATCAAGGAATCAAAGTCAACATCACAGTAATGGGACAAATTAGAATTATGCACTACCTGCTAAGATGCAATAAAAACACAGCATCCCTTCTGTGGACACTCCTGCCAAAGATGCACATCCCAAATCTAACTTTGGGGAAGCATCAAACATACCCGAATTGAGAGAAATTCCACAAAAGAACTGGCCCATAACCTTCAAAAGTATCAAGGTCATTAAAGTCAGGGAAAGACTGAGGAACTATCCCTGACACAACAACTAATTGCAACATGTGATTCAGAACTGGATCCAGAACTGGATCCTTCTGCTATAAAGGACCTCTGGCCAAAGCTGAATGGGGTCTGAGGATTAGACTGTCTAAATATCAGTGTTAATTTACTGATTTTGAGGGTTATATTGTGGTTATGAAGGAGAATGTCCTTGTTTGTAGGAAGAACACATGAAAATATTTGGGGGTGACGTGCATCGTGTCAGCAACATACTCTCACATGATTCAGGGGAGAACAACTCTTTGTACTCTGCAACTTTTCGGTAAATTTAATTAAATAATTATGACAATTCAGAAGTAGCAGATGCCCTTCTTTTTCTGCTCGTTTAGAATATCTTCATCTGTGCAAGTTAAAGAATAAAAAGACCCTTTCCAGGGAAACTGGGATGAAGTGAGAGAGTGGCACGGACATACACTACCAAATGTAAAATAGCTAGTGAGAAGCAGCCGCATAGCACAGGGAGATCAGCTCGGTGCTTTGTGTCCACCTAAAGGGGTGGCATAGGGAGGGTGGGAGGGAGATGCAAGAGGGAGGGGATATGGGGATATCTGTATACGTATAGCTGATTCACTTTGTTATAAAGCAGAAACTAACACACCATTGTAAAGCAATTATACACCAATAAAGATGTTAAAAAAAAAAAAAAAGACCCTTTCCAGCCAGAGGATTCAATGTATTACTGTAAGTACCAGTTTAAAAATACTAAAATATCAGTACCTCCTAAGCTGTCAAGATCCTCAAGAATCCTGCCAAACCTGTGAAATAAAGAAAACTGTGATGAAATGAAAATCATAAAAAAAATAACACTATGGGGTGATAAATATCTACCAAAATTGATTATGGTGATGGTAGCACAACTCTCTAAATATATGAAAAACCAGAGAATCACACACTTTAAATAAGTGAACAGTATGATGTGTGAATTATATCTCAAAGTTGTAATAAAGAAAGGAAATAAAATAAAAACAAACGACACAAACAGAAATAGTGCCATGTTACCTTACAGTGTTTTGAACAGTCAAATATTTCTCTCTTAATTCAGGCTGACTGCCCAAAGGTAAGAGAACTTCAATGTAACTGTCTTTCATTCTCCTAGGTGGCAGACCTTTCTGTGATGCAGCCAAAAAACTATGAAGCAATTTTCTTTCCTCCATTGCTTTCATATGGTCTCTGAGAAGAAAGGACACAAGCTTCATAAAACATAGGACAGTGCTATGCCCCAACTCCAGTGACATACAGGTCAGTCAGACACCATCAAAAGAGGAAACAGCAGGTCCGGACCTACCTCATCTCCTTTTCCTTCCCTCCCTTCCTACCTGCCACTTGGTGAAATCAAAAATTTCTGTTAAAATTTCTCAGGCTAGTAGATAAGAAAAATACACTTATAAGTGACATAGATATATCCAAATGAACTATATATTCACCCTCATCAAAAAGTGTATTCAGGGCTCCCGTGGTGGCGCAGTGGTTGAGAGTCCCCCTGCCAATGCAGGCGACACGGGTTCATGCCCCGGTCCGGGAAGACCCCACATGCCACAGAGCGGCTGGGCCCGTGAGCCATGGCCGCTGAGCCTGCGCGTCCAGAGCCTGTGCTCCGCAGCGGGAGAGGCTGCAACAGTGAGAGGCCCATGTACCGCAAAAAAAAAAAAAAAAAAAAAAAAAGTGTATTCAAAGAATAGAATCTTTGAAATGAAATTAAAAATACAGAAATGGACATAATAGAGTGTAAATATATGTACATATATATATATATATATATCTGCGCTAAAGAACAACATAGCCACTGAACTCCATATTCCCATTTCTCACCTTGACAAGTCTCGTATCCTCTGTGCCCCAGCTCTCTCTCTCTCTGCCTTCAATTTCAGGAAAGAGAGACAGAGGAGGAAAAATGGAGTATATCCAAAAGAAGTTTGGAAGGCAGAGCAAAAGGTAAAGAGGAAGAGAACATGAAAAGGAGACAGAAAGGGAAGAAAAAGAAGAGACGATTAAGGTGGAAGAAAAGAGAGAGACAAGGGGATAGGGAACTAAAATGTTGACAATATCACTCTTTCTAAGCTTTACTTATTATTGCCAGAAAAGCATAGCCTACAAAAATATAGGGAGGGAACTGACGAACAAGTTAAATGGCACCAGGTAAATCCAGAACGTGGAACATTCAACAAGACACATGGCTTGGCCTCTTTAAAATCAAGCTCATGGGGGGAAAAAAAAAGAGGGAGGGATAACTATTATTCTAGATTAGGGGAGACTAAAGAGTCATAACCACGAAATGCAATATGCAGTTGTTTACCGGATCTTGATTTTTTTTTAAAAAAGCTATAAAAGATATGTGGGGAATAATTGAGGAATTCTGAATATGGGTAAATAATATGCTATTAGGGAATTACTGTCAATTTCATTATGTAAGAGAATATCTTATTTGTTGGAGATGCACGACTGCTGATTTTGTTACATAGGAAAATATATTTATTTATTAGAGAGGTATTGGAATATAACTGGAGCTGAAGCGTCACGATACCTTTATAGTTTAGCCAGTATATGTATATTGGCAAATCTGGAAAAACGTTCATAAGTATCCAATTCAGACAGTGGGAACAAAGGTATTCATTTCTTCTGCTTTTCAGAAAATTGAAATTTTTCATATAAAGAGATAAAAAGAAGTCATTAGATAATTTTTATACCAAATAGATTATTATTGTTATTGTGCTTTTTCTTTTTATCTCATTTTAGCCTCAAAATTCTATGCACCAAGAGGGATATTATCCTATTTTAAAGCAGGGAAATACTTAGAGAAAAGAGAAAGATTGTATGGGAGGCCTGGTTAATTGTGACCTGACAAGAAGCAGTAGTCAGGGTGCATGAAATAGAAAAACCAGGAACTTGGGTTCAAGTCCCAAACCTGGTACTCAATCACTCAATGTCTGAGTTTCAATCTCATCATGTGCAAAAAAGGAAGAGGAACATATGTCATAAGCATGTCACAAGTTTCACTGAGAATCAGTGAGGTAATACTCCTGAATGCACTTTGAAAAATGCAGAGTACGTGTAAATTACATGATTTTATGACAACAAAGCATCAACTGATGAGTATGTTGGAATGTTGATCTTCTCCCCCAAGTAAAAAAACCTCTCAACCCATTTCTGAACAAAGGGTTCCCCCCATTCCTACAGTGGGACCATCAACTGAGCCTAAACACAGGCTAGCACACCACTTAGGGATAGAAGAACGAATAAACACAGAGCACATACCTCCAGTTTGTGGATGCTCCTACTATCTCCCGCAACTTATCTCGAACTGAAACAAAAATAAAGAGGTCATTCCATGAAACAAAGAAAGTAAGAAATGGATTATGGCAACCAGCTCAAAAACTACGAAAAGCGATTCACGCACTCAAAAGCTTCAAAGATCCATGAATTTCCATTTAATGCCACAAAACAAACAGCTCAGGGAAGGGATCAGGCCTCTGCTTCCCAAAAACTTGAAACAATTATTGTCTCCTTAGTGCAGAAAAGAATATCCTTGTGTCAATCACTGGGATTTATACAAATAAGCAAAAAAGGATAACTCCAATTATTCATCTGCTGGGGCTGTATCAGTGTTGGTAGGAGTCCCTTTACGATGGAGATATTATGAACAGAATCCCTGCCTATCTTCTTATAGGCAGTGAGACTAAGACTAATATCAAAATTTGAGTCTCACTCTAATTGATTTCTCATATATGTATACTACCCTAAATGTTAGAAAAGTTGAGGCAAGAAAAATGAAGCAAGAAAGGAAAGGCAAAAAAAAGCAATTTAAGTTTAGTTAATGCCCATTGCCCAAAAGTGCAAGAATGAATTAGTGCGAAAAAAAATTTAAGCACTTATAAAAAAATTGATACTGATTACCACACACACCGTGATTCACATGTATTGGTGAACATGCTATATGGATAAAGGGGAAATAAATTAGATAAGCAGTAGTAAGTCAATACTAAAAAATAAATCTATAGGATTTTAAATAATGTTTTGAGTTCATGTGTTTTTTTCTATCATTTTAAAATACATATTCTGGTTACAGAAAATTAACTATAGCAATCCTTGGTCCTTCAACAACTAAATATCTGATCAAAACCAAATATGGTTAGATGAACATACATCTTAATTTTTATGAAAAAGTGGTTGCTTTTCTATCAATTGTTAATTTTTCTATCAATTGTTATAGGGAACTCCCTGGTGGCCCAGTGGTTAGGACTTGGCACTTTCACTGCCAGGGCCAGGGTTCAATCCCTGGTCAAGGAGCTAAGATCCTGCAAGCCACAGCCAAAGGAAAAAAAAAAAACACCCACCATTGTTATATACCATAAATTAGGTGCAAACTCTAATTACAATGAAATCATAGCGTAGTACTGAACCAAAAATATCCATTAGTAAATTAGTCTTATTTCTGATTTTTTTTCCTCCTGAGTTCCTTGAATAAAAGAATGGACAGAAAGTATCCCAAGTAGTACACAGACTACTGATGCTCAGTGACATAAAATGATTATTACTAGTTTATATTCAGTGTAAGAAGAAAGGCAGGTGTTGAGGGCCAAGAAACAAAGCAGAATTTTAAATTATATATATGCATATATATTTATTGGGATCCTTTAAACAAGTCCCAGTTTTCATTATAATGAATATTCCTACATTGACAAAGACATCCATAGTTTGCATATGGATTAGTTACTGAAATTAACTTCAATTAACAGGGTCCCTCTAACAAAATTATAGCCTAGGAGCGTTTAGTTGGTACAACTGAAAGGCCTGTCTCTTGCTTATGCATTAGATCTCTTTTTTCCATGCCTTCCACTTCAGTACCTACACAAAGGAAACAGAAATCATTTAACTAAAAGAGCTCAGTCCCCAAGGCTCCCAGGAACCAAAGCTCAAGTACTGTATGTGATTTCTACCCCAAGCTATCCTGGTCATTTTCTAAGTGAGAAGTTTATGAAAGATCTACCTTTAGTATACCTCATTTGCCCTAAACTGTCTATCTACATGCTTCGTAAATAAAGCAGGGTTTTCCGCCCACATAGGCCTAAAAGGTAAACACCCATGCTTGCCTTCATGAATGTGGAAGACTCTCTGTTTCTCGGGATTCTGAGATCCTTGAGTCAGTCCTCTGCTGGGAGCAAGCAGCCCTTTGCTCAGGGTACAAAGCCTACAAAACAAGATGAAACACGCTTCGAGAAGGTTCCATGACTTCTTCCCTGGCAACCCCAAAGATCTGTGCCTCCTCCAGAGCACTCAGCCACCCCACACCCTTAGTAAATACTGTCTTATAGGGTCTGTACATGTTTCTCAAGTGTATGTATATTTGCATATGAGGCTACTCCGTAAATCATCTCTCCAATAAGAGTAAACATTTCTTGAGAGCAGAGACCAATTAGGTAATGATCTACAAAATAAATAAAAGATATCAACCAGGTTTAATGGATTTATTCTTATTAGCTTCAGAAGCCCAAAATCAAGTTGGTAAACAGCTGAGTAAACTAATTATGAACATTTATTTTGTTATTGTCATACCATACTTCCTCAATAAATAAGCTAAACCCAATTATAAGTCAATCAACTTTGAAAACAGAATTAACCCTTTCCAGGGTTACTCAAAGAGAGTATTTATTGGACCTAGGCAGAAATTTCCTACTCCCCAATGGATTAAAGTCAAAGCTATTTACCCCAATATGCCGAAACTGTTCTCCCAAAATAAGTTGTTTAACTTGATTTTGGCTCACTATTGCTTAACTGTCGACTCCTAACCACACACTATCCTATCAGGGATAACACACGTATAGTAGTATCAGGGACTGACAAATTGATCTGTTGAGAGCACAGTGGAAGAAGGCAAGGCATTGAAAAGGTAGAGAACCCCAGATACTCTTACTCATTCTAGCTCAAGTGACTAGTAAATTCTTACTACCTAATGCCAGGTCCAATGATGACTAATCTATTTTTAAAAAGCATGTTTTAAATTTTCTTTAGAGCCCAAATTTATTATAGATTTCTCTTCTGAATTACAGCATACAGGAAGAGCCTCTGAGTAAAAATATTTGGTAAAATCTACATGTAGTTTTGATACTTGTCCTACTAGAACAAATCCTGGTCCTTTCACCAAGTCAACTACTCTAACTGCAGAGAACACAAAAATAGCAGCACATGCTCACTGGCTAATTCAACTCCTTAGCCAGCCACTCATCACACTGGCCCTGATACAATCCCTGCTGGTTCACTAAGCCTGGAATGCTTCCTAAAGCGTTTGGGGTTTGGGTTTTGTGTTTATTCTCCAATCACACAGCTAACAAGCCTCTATCTTACATAGTTGTGGTTTATTTTTTCACAATGAATTTTCAATTTATGTACTTTTATATGTGAATTAATATTTCAGTCTTCTTGTTCTTGACCTTCTAATTTGCATTTTCTCAGAATGTGAGTTAAACTTTTTTCTTTTTCACTATTTCATTTTATGTATTTTCTGTAGGTTCAAATCCCTCACTGAAGGAAACAAGAGCATGTGGTCCTTCCTTCTGCCACCTCAGAAACTATCGTTCTGCAACTGAAATATATCAGGTTTTAAAAAGCACACTGGAAAAAGCTAAAATCTTCCATTGCTACTATTAGCTGAAAGAGCAAAAAAAATCATGCCCTCGATACATTAATTAGCAATAATAATAGTTGCTGTAGATGATCTCAATATAAGAAATGAGATCTGACTCTGAATGGCTAAATACTGTGAATACTCATCACAAACTAACAGGAGCTGTAAAACTGATCTCACATATTTGGGTAAATACACATATATACAAGCATTTCTGTTTTGTTCCTTAAGAAGCAGCATTTTCTGAAAAGTGATGAAAACCATCCCATCCTGCCTGAGTGAAAAGCAGTGTAGTATACAGAGGTTAAGAGCCTGACCATGGGGACTCCCCTGGTGGCACACTGGTTAAGAATCCGCCTGCCAATGCAGGTGACACGGGTTTGAGCCCTGGTCCGGGAAGATCCCACCGCAGAGTAGCCCCCTCTCACAGCAACTAAAGAAAGCCTGTGTGCAGCAATGAAGACCCAACGCAGCCAAAAAAACATACTTAAAAAACTCTATTCCAGAAAGGCATGCTTCTCCAAAGTCTCCCCTAAAAGTCAAAAATGACCAGAAATTTGGAAATAAGCCAGGCACTATAATGGACCATCTCTGAATGGAGACTCAAACGGAGATAGTAAAGAGGGGGCTGATGAATACAGAGAAACACTTGGGCCAAATTATTTGGAAAACTGTGGTCCTGCAGCCCTATTGGTTGCATACTGCCATAATAAATTTGAAAACATATCCCTGTAACACAGCAAAGGCCTAATGTGAGTGCTTTTTTAAAAATCATTGATTAGGGCTTCCCTGGTGGTACAGTGGTTGGGAATCCGCCTGCCAATGCAGGGGACACGGGTTCGAGCCCTGGTCCGGGAAGATTCCACATGCCACGGAGCAGCTAAGCCCATGCGCCACAACTACTGAGCCTGTGCTCTAGAGCCTGCATGCCACAACTACTGAAGCCCGTGAGCCGCAACTACTGGGCCCACGAGCCACAATCACTGAAGCCCACGCGCCTAAAAGCCGGTGCTCCGCAACAAGAGAAGCCACCGCAATGAGAAGCCCACGCACCGCAACGAAGAGTATCCCCTGCTCGCCGCAACTAGGGAAAACCAGCGCACAGCAACGAAGACCCAACGCAGCCAAAAATAAATAAATAAATACATAAATTTATTAAAAATATATATATATTAAAAAATAAAATCGTTGATTATACTAATCATATACTGGTATAATAAATTTCTATTCTCTTGTGAACATTCAGCTTATTGTAACTTTTCACTACAATTTGATATAATCCCTACTGATAATCAGATGAAACCTGTGGACCCTCGTGCCTAGTAGTTGTTGGGGGGGGAATACATTTTTATTGATACACAAAATAGTATATACTATTTCAGATGGTTCACAGACCACTCCCTTTTGACACCCCCATGGGCCCCTAGATTTAAAAAATTGTGATTCAGACCAACCTCCTGAAAAAACTTGAGGCCCGAAGGAATTAGATGACTTTTTCCCTGCTAGTCAACTGGCACACTGGGTAGAGCCCAGCTCTTCTAATCGCTCCCCACCTCATACACACCATACATGTAAGGAAACTGCTCTTCTCACAATCTCAGGCTACTTCCCTTTATCTATGCAACACTGAGGTGGAGGGAGCAGGGGAATGGTTCAATCACTGCTTAACACCTCAGTACCTCAGGGTTAATGGCTTATTCCCTGAGAAGCCCTCAGGAGTTTTACCTACAGCAAATCCCTAGGCCTTTAGAAGAAACTGTCAAGAGGCCTCTACAGTCAGGCCCTAGGACTCCATGATTCAACCTTTCCAATAAAAGGAGACCAAGGAGCCCAACCTCTCCATGGCTAGCCAAGGGAGTCACAAAAGTCGCATGAAGGTGTGAACGTAAGTGTCTTAGCTGTTCTGGGTTCCAAGCTTAGGGTGGGTGTCCGGGAAGAGTTTTCAGTACAAAAACAGGCAATGCCACTCATATGCCCTCCACTCTGGGGAAATGCCTCAATTTAGAGACTAAACAAATTCAGATGGCTCTTTTGTGAGTTGGGGGAAAAAAGAAGTACAAAGATTGCCCACCAGTCAAGTAACCTAATCATGTCAGACAGTCTGTATTCATTTATGTACTCTTTCTCTCTCTAGACACTAATGGAATACCTGCTTAAGGTTCAACAGGACTCAAAGGAAACGAGCCACAGGTTTACAAGGAGTTCAGAGCAAAGACAGAGGACTTCCAAACTGGGGGGGAGGAGAGACCAAGGAAGGTTTCCTGGGAGAAGACACATGAACCAAACCCTGGAGCTTGTAAGAAGGCCTGTCACATCATGTGCAATGCAAGCTAAAGCCAACTGTGGCTCTTCTTGTAATGACCTTCAATCCATCTTCAAATGGTATAACAAAGTAAATAAGAGAAGAGAGAGACAGAGAGACACAGAGAACCTATTTCAACTGAGAGCAAGGTCCACAGGGACAGTGAAAGAGATCCAGGGCCCCCAAGAGAACTGCTGGGGATCACTGTCACTTGGAACCACTGTGGGCCACACCAGGGGGGCTGGCATACCTATAGCGGGATGAATTCAGAAGCTGCAACAGGGGTGAGCCCCCTGGGACCCAACCAGGCAGAAAGAACTTGGAACAGCCAGAGTGCTCCGGTGAAGGGGGTTGGGGGAGAGCCAGACATGCCCTGGAGTCTAAAGCCCTACACCTTAACTGGACAAGCTGGGATGATGACTTACGCAGAAAGGCATCCTCCTTGTCAAAGGGGCCCAATCAAAGCCACTCCCCCACCTAGCCTTACCGGCCTTGTTGCTCAGTAAAAGTAAAGTGCAATCAGCACCAGGGGCCCTGGTCACACAGTCCTGAGGTCCTGAAAGCCCAAAAGATGCCCTGCAATCTCTACCCACATTACAACACACTTAAGTCGAGTCCAAGTCAGTCAAGCACTCAACCTTTAAAACGCTCTGCAAAGGAGGGCAGAGGGCCGGAAACGCAACGTGCAGCCCTAAGTACTAGCTTTCTGACAAGGGGCTAACTCCAAACCACCCCCCTGATGAGCAAGGAGATAGGAATTTCAGGGAACGCCCAACTTCCTCCCTTAAAGTGCCTCTTCGCTTTTAACATCAAACTCCGGGCCGGAACACGCGAAGGTGGGGGGTGGGGGGCGCGGGGCCCCACCCTAGGCCGGCGGGGTCGCGGTAGGCGACCGCCCTTCCCCACCCGGCCCTATTTTCTGCCCAAAATCCCCGGCACTAGTTCCGCCCTTCGCAGCCCGCTCCAGCAAGCGGCGCGGAGGGCGGGCCTGGGCGCCCTCCGGTCCGCGCCCCGCCAGGCCCCTGGCTACCTACCGCAGTGCCGCCCGCCTCATGGCGCTTGCCCGCCGCCGTGCACGTGACCACAGACCCGAGCCCCGCGCGCCGGTTGGCGGAGGGAAGTTGAGGCAATGGAAGGCGGGAGAGGGAGAGCGTTCGCGGGCGCCTGACTGGACCTAGCTCCCCAGGACCCCACCCTTGCAGCGCGGCCGCGGTCGGGGGCGGGGCCTCGTTGCCCGGGGGCGGGGCTACGCTGCGCTTGAAGGCCCACTCTGGCGAGAAGCTGGAGTTAGTCTCTCTCCTCCATTGTTGATTAAATGCATCAGGCGGCACCGCTGGGGTGTGCCTAGAGGCTAGATGCAGCCACGTCCTTGGAGCTTGTCTCCGTTATCCCGCTTCGCTGAAGGCTGCGCGACCTTCACCCCCAAGCCCCGGCTCCCAGTTGGCCTTTAGCTGCACGTTGGAATCTTCTGGGCAGCTTTCCAAAATACCGATGCCTGGGCCTCACCCTATGGAGATTCTGAATTAGGCGTGCAGCCTGGTCTTCAGGATGTCTAAAGGCGCCCCAGATGATGCTAACGTAAGCAATGGTTGAAAACCTTTACTCGAAGGGGAAAAAAATTGTTCCTCTCCTAATCTCGGTCTGCCCCCTAGTGTTTGACGGTTGGAGATCTTGGCCCGCCCAGAGAGATTCAAGGCCAAAAAGTTAAGATGATTTTTACCCTAGGATCTGATTCTCCATTTCATTCAACGAATTCTTATTCAGCTGTTTGCAGTGCGCAAGACGCTGTAGATTCTGGAAATGCAACAAAACAGACAAAACTCCCTGCCCTTAGGGGGCTTACCTTATAGGGAAGGAAAACAAGTCAGCAAGCAAGTTGGCAAATTATATCGTTTCAAACGTGATAAAGTGGTCTAAGGAGGAAATAAAATAAGGTAATGAGGGGGGATCTTTCCAGAATACATGCCCGTCTTGCTTTGTCCTTGAAGATGGTAATTTCCTAAAAGGCAGGGTTGATACCGTATGTTTTTTGATACTCCATGCTTACTAAAAGTTTGTCAATTTTAATTAAGCTGGCTTTTTAAAAAAATCACTTTATGAATTACAAATGGAGCACGGTCTTTGGCTTCCTCTTTCCTCTCCACCTAACTTTCCCTGCTTTTATCAGTCTCACATCCAGAAGACTGTCCTTTTGGCCTGCAGGGATCTCGCCTTCCTTTTAATTCATGTTGTCCATACCTTATCAGGGACGGTTTTGTTTTGTTTTGTGGAGGCTATACGGAAACCGGAAACCGAGCAGTACCCCACAGGGCCTTCCCAGGTACAGATTCCCCCCTCCCCCACCATATCTCCTGCCTCTCGTTTATAGAAAAGCTTTAGCCTCCTAGGCCTTCCCCAAGTTCTATGAAGCAAATTTACTCAGAGAAGTGAGAAGATACAGAAACAAAGGAAAAACAGTCAAGCAAGACAAAATAATAATAATTTAGCCAGAAAGCAAAGTCAAGGACCTTTAGCTCCTCCTCAAGAGCTATAAACAATATCCTGAGCCACGTCCTCGATTTGTTTGGCAGACACTGAAACTCACACCAGGTGGAAGAAGTTTACTGCATGCTGCCCATAAGCACGTAGACCCCAGACCAGCTGGAACCAGAAGGTTGATGACGTTTAACTCCCAAAATACCACCCTGTTACCTCACCGCCAACCAATCAGAAGAATGTCCACAAGATGATCAGGCCCCCTACAATCCTCACCTATAATGTGGCCTTTAAAAGCCCTTCCCTGAAAGCCATCAGGGAGTTCGGGCCTTTTGAGCATGAGATGCCGTATCTCGTTGCTTGACCCCACTTTGGGTGCCTTGCAATAAACACTATACTTTCCTTCACCACAACCCGGTGTCAGTAGATTGGCTTTACCATGAGTCAGGTGAGCAGACCCAGGTTTGGTTTGGTAATAATACTTCCTTATACTCTACCACACCTAACACAGTGCAATAAATATTTTATCAAATTACACTTTTTGGTTGGTTTTTACTTGAACTTTCGGTTGAGGCAATAGTAGGTTCAGGGAAAAAAATTAAGTTCAAGAGAATTTTTTAGGTTACATAGCTGGTGTAATGATACGTAGGGGTAGCTTGTAATTTTGTGCAATCAAGTCCCCTTCCAGCCAGACACATTCTCATCAGTGTATAATCAGGGTATAAACAGTGTCAATGTTGGCTGGAACAGCTAGAACCAGGGACTCAGTGCCAAAAAGATGCCTCTTCTCCATCATTTATCTTTGCTATACTTTGCATACTGGCTTCATTCTTTTTTCTCTGAATAATGGCTTCCTCCACATGGCCAAAGCATCTCCTGAACTTCACATTTTACAATCGCAGACACATCCACATTCTTGGAGACTGACCCGAAAATCTGTATCCCAAATACAAAAAGTCCTGAAAAGAGATTCATTGGCCCAGGTGGGATCAGGTACACACCCCTGGACTGGTCAACTGTGGCAGCAGGGCAAGGTGATGTGATTGGCCCATTTGACTTACCAGGAACCTCCTTACCCAGGCCCATGGACAGGTCACCATCTACTAGTATGGCTATTTCCATAAGTAGCCTCTCAGAGGGGAATGTGCAGCACTCCTTAGAAAAGGAGTACAGAGCAACCAACCCCACAGATGTCCCACTGCAGATGTTATTTATTTATTTTATATTTTCTTTTTGGCTGTGTTGGGTCTTCGTTGCTGCGCGCCGGATTTCTCTAGTTGCAGCGAGCAGGGGCTACTCTTCGTCATTGCGGTGCGCGGACTTCTCATTGCGGTGGCTTCTCTTGTTGCGGAGCACGGGCTCTAGGTGCATGGGCTTCAGTAGTTGTGGCTCGCGGACTCTAGAGCGCAGGTTCAGTAGTTGTGACGCACGGGCTTAGTTGCTCTGCAGCACGTGGGATCTTCCCAGACCAGGGCTTGAACCCGTGTCCCCTGCATTGGCAGGCTATTCTTAACCACTGCACCACCAGGGAAGTCCCAGATGTTATTTAAAGAGAAAAAAAATGATCTCATCACTTAGCCCACTTACCTTAATTCTAACCTCAGGGAACCCCTGCTAAAACCCAGCCAGCCCAGCATTCAACCACATGTCTACAATTATCTCAGTTGGCAGCATGAGTAAAATTCTTAAAACAGCTTAGCAACCCTGATTTCTATGTGTGTGGTGGTAGTGGGGTTGTAAATGTGGTATATGCTATACCAAATTTTGGACAGCAGGGATAGAAAGGAAAGTGGTCACAAAATCAGGCCAGGAAACATGCAACAGTTGTATGGTGGTGAGAATCACTGTCCTGAATAATAGATTGTCCACCCCACCTGTTTGTTGTTATTCTCCGTTAGTTCTATTCTGAAATGGTCTCAGGGTAACAGAAATGGTATCAAATGTATCATTAAAATCAAAGACACCTCATCATACACTGACAGATACATAAGACATTATCAATGTCATTATTATTACAAGTAGAAGAATCATAACAAATAACAAAACCTAACAATACGTTATCAGTTCAACCTAGTATTAAGAGTGAAAAGTATCTAGTAAGCATCCTTGGGCTGCTAAACCATAGATATTTTTGGATATCTAATTCAGGTAGAAAATGTTGTTGGAAAACTGTCATCAACTTTCAAACAAATTGATTCATGCTATTATTTCATTAGGATAGAGAAACCACTTTTTAAAAAATAGTTTATTTCCCAGACTAGAGATTATACAAAATAAAGTTGTGAGGGGGAGGAGGAAACAATGGAAAGGTGATTTTCCCCCTAAACCTGAAAGACTAGTGAGCTGTTACACGAAAATGCTTAGTATTATATCCACTTGTTCCAACAGAAGTAAAACCCAGGCTAGGAAATTTCAAAACAGTGGTAATTTTTTATCACTTTCCTTACCTTTCCTCAGCTCCACCTTTATGACTGCTCATCAAATCCAAGTGTTGAAAGGTTTTATATCTTTAGCAATGCTCTTTTTCCTCTAACAATTTCCTCTTGCTTAAAAATGGCAAACATGTAAAACATGTCATACTATTAGTGACATGGGATCAGAGGGTTTCTTTAGGATAGGACGTCTTCATCTCAGGGTGTCCTCTTCAATAAAGATGTCTCTTTCAATAAAATAGGACTTAAAAGGTAAAATTTCAGTGGGCAACTCTCCTACCCACGCCTAATCTTCTGATCATTCTTCACCTTGTCACGGCCACCCTCCTTCCCACTTCATCCACTCTCTCCAACAAATTCCGTTCTCTTCCATTCGTTCCTCCCTCTGCATCCTATTTCTCTCCATTCTCTTGCCCACCCACTTTCCATCATTTTTTTCACACCACCCCAACTGCTACCATCCTAGCTGGGAAATAGAGCCTCCCCTCAGACCCCAAGGCAGCCCATTCAGCTGGGCCAGCATAGGAGCCAACCCTGCCATTCCTCAGCCCAAGGAAAATCAACAAGTACCTCTGATACAATTACAGCTGCACCAGGATGCATAGCCATAGAGGGAACAAAGCTATAAACATAATTCACTATCTCTGCAGAAGCACATGCTTCAGAGTGCCCGCAAGCTTTCGAAACTGACTTTACAATGAGGATTTGTATATTTTATAGACATTAAAATCATGCTGGTTGTTTGAATTTACATAACACGTTTTCGGGTATAAATTTGTATCTTGTGCTATTTGGAGACGGGGCCACACAAAGACAGGATGGTGCCATTAGTATTAGTTGACTTTATCTTCAGAAACAGTGGCATTATTCTAGCTGGTTTATCGTTATATGTGATCTTTATGGGATTGCTAGACGGCTTTGTTCTGTTTATATAGGTAACTCATTAGCACACTGCACAGGACACCACATATGGCTTCTGTCTGGCCTCGTCTGTGGAGATGAAAAAACCAAGCCTGGAGAGAAGAAAGATCCTTGTTTTACTCAGAAAAAGGCTCTTCAAAGTGGCCATTTTTTCCTTGACTCCAGTTCCTACTATAACCCACAGTTATTCCCCATGTATTGCTCAGGCTCTTGCATCTCCCTCACCCTGGCCCTAGCAGTTACTGTAAAAATTCCCTGAGGAGATATATATATCTCCCTGAGGAGGTATAGGTATAGATAAAGACATAGATATAGATATATAGATACCGTCAAAAATAGCACAACTGAAACCACCAAATCAATAAATAGTATTTAGCTCTCAAACTAGGAGCTTCCAAATTCAAAGATTGATATGAAGCTCATGGGCATGAAATTAAAGGATAGTTTATAAAGTGAAATGAGAAAGTTATTAACGTTTACAATGACTCATTATTACAATGGGGGTTCCAGATGGCAGGAGATTGGTTAAAAGTGATTCTCTTATACCATTTTTAGGAAGATGACTTAAGTTTTATTATGACTGTCAGAGGCATTTATAAGAAATAACCTAAGGGGGCTTCCCTGGTGGCGCAGTGGTTGAGAGTCCACCTGCCGATGCAGGGGACACGGGTTCGTGCCCCGGTCCGAGAAAATACCACATGCCGAGGAGCGGCTGGGCCTGTGAGCCATGGCCGCTGAGCCTGCACGTCTGGAGCCTGTGCTCCGCAACGGGAGAGGCCACAGCAGTGAGAGGCCCGCGTACCACAAAAAAAAAAAAAAGAAATAACCTAAGTTTTGCTTATGTTCATGAAATAATCTAAACTTAGTTTTGCTTCCGTGGCTTGCATGGTTTTGTCTGCCCAGGGAAGCCTCAGGTTTGGTCTCCCTTTTGTTATGTTTAGCAATTCCCCCCTTTCTGGTCATTATCTCAGCAAGCTAAGGGTGTGGCCAACTAGTTTAGCATTACTCTTGGTAACCACTGTTGATACAGCCAGGCTAAAGAATCACACGTTCATTGTTTCCAATAGTTGAGTCAACAGGATGGAGGGTCATGTAGTTGCTGTTACTAACAGCTGCATCATCATCATAGACATGGGAAGTTAGATCACTGAATTCTTCAGGTTGTCTAATCCTGATGGATATCATTTGGTGTAAGAGAGGCTAGCAAAAGGCATTTAAAACCCTTGGGAGGATACAATGCACTAGAAAGGTTAACATGATGACTATAATCAGAATAGTAGCCAAGAATTTTAAAAATTCTCAAGGGCAGAGAATCCCAGAAGCTAAGATCTAACCAACTAGATAACTCGAATGGGCTGTAATCAAATTCAGGCTTTACCTATATATACACATATTATATTTATATATATATATATATATTTTAACATACGCACAACACGATGTATTAGCAATCATATATCCTCATGATTACCTAGGACAGGATGAACATGAGGATGTTTCAGTTCAGGAGGTGGTACTGCAGGTGTGCCTCCACCTAAGGCCTCTATATGATGTGTGCAATAAGGTAATTTAATAAGACGCATTTCTATGGAAATAAAAGAAAAACAAGGGTTAACAGTTCGAGCAAATTATAAATTCAGTTTCTGAGTTTGGAGAGCAGCCAATTGAGAACATTTCTAGATTTGAATTCGAAGCATCTTTAGGGAGTGGAATAAGGATGGCAGTTTCAATCTGTGGATTTTCCTGGTTTGCAGCTTAACTGTCTTTGATGTCATCAGGTATTCTACTGAACTTTCTTGAGCAGCCTTTACAGCAACAAGCATGAAGGTTGTCCATACATGATCTATTGTGGTGATTTCTCTGAAGTTTACAAGTAGATAACGAAACCTCAAAGACAATTAACAGGACTAGAATTTGATAAAGAATACACCATACTTTTCTATACTTACCTGGTAGGAGAGATACCATGATAACCATAGTTTTCTAGTGAAACAATTTTTTCCATAGTCATCCCACTTTTATCAAAATACTTATAGTGAAACTAATTTGTTTATAAGTCATCTTATTAAACTTGGATAGATTATTTACATAAATGTAGTAAGAATAGTAATTCTATGCAGATTCTCAAACATGACATTTTGGTCAAAGCCTTGGTAATATCCAAGGGGCTTTACTGGCTCCATAAAGTCAACTTTAGTTCTTTAAAATTGCCTGGTAATAAAGAATTTCAGATTAGACCTTTAAAGTCTCTTTAGGCTAAGAAGCCAAGCTAAGGACTTGTTTACTTGTGTCCTGCTACAAGAAGAACAAATTCTTATTGAGTTTATATAAATACATATATTGTCATGAAAAGAAGAGTATTTAATAAGAGTTTCTGAATTCTGGAGGGATTAGGTAGGGAGAAAAAGATAAATGTTTCAACTTTTGTTTACAAAAGCATACTTTCTCAAATTGCTGTCAAGTTATAAATATTAATAGCTTAAAAGAGAGGAGCAAAAGGAGTCCTTTAAATCTGGAAAACAAAACATTAAACAACCAGCAATATTTAAAATGAAGTCATAAAAGTTATAATCATCTTCATCAGTTCATTCAGTCTCCTGTAATTAATTTTTGTTTTGCTTCATCTTGGGTTAGTAGCTTTATGAATCAATCACTTTTCCAGTAGAGTCTTAGAAATTCTTACCCAGTTCAGTGTTATGATCTTAAAGTTATCAGAAACTTGTATTCTAGAGTACTTGTTAATATCTTTTCCATAAATCTCTTTGAAGATGAAGCATTTTGCCTGTAGATGATTACAAGTGCTTTCAGAGAGGAATCAAGAGTAAAACAATAACTGTGACAAAAGACTTAAAAACATCCATGGTTAAAGATCTAGTCAGAATTCACCAAAAAATGATGCCCAAGTTATTATTTTGTGACATACAATATTATAAAATAGTCACTGGAATTTTGACTGATAACATTATACAAGGACATACCAGGTTTTTAGGAATTTCATATAATTTCTAGAACACATATTAATAATATATACTATGTAAATATAATCTAAGAAGGTCAAACATTACTTTTTATTTGACAATGTTTGCCATGCAATTTAATATCAAATAAGCCTAAATAAACTGAGATTTCTCTTTTATAAGGAGAAAGAGCAAATTTTTTCAGAACTTCCAGGGGCCCTCTGGAAAATTCCAAAGTTAGTTTGAGGTCAAAAAGACTTCATTCAGAATTTGATTTGGGGAAGTTTGTTAAAAATGTCAAAAGATTTGAAACGCTTGATCAATTAGGAGTGTAAGTCACTATGACATAACACTTAGTTATCTGTTCACCAAAGTGATAACTGAAAGATTTCAAAGGCAAATATAGGAAGTTATATAGCTGTAAAAAACCTTAGCTCTTAAAATTGAAAAAACTCAGTTTTCCTAATTAAAGATCTGATAAAGACAATGTGGAACACAGGAAATATTTCCCATGACACGGAATCCTTGTTTCCTAGGCAGATTACATTAAAGGTAAAGAAAAACATTTTATAATATTTTATTAAGAACAGACCCATAATCTAAGAAATTTTGTGATTTTAACAGAGAGAAAATTAAACTCTAGTTTTGTATCAGTACATTACTGGGCTCATTTTAAAAATCCTTGTAAATAAATCTATTCAATTTTAGCCAGCTGTGACCTCACAACATAAAATTTCTCTTCCACAAACCTTTTGCATCTTTCTATATTCATTAAGGTTTTGCCTTCTTCTTTTTCCTTTCTTCTTCTGAAAAAAAAAACAGTCATTTTATTTTACACATTACTCTCTTTCTCCTTAACAAAAACACATCCTATATTCCTTGCATACTCCTCATATGAAAATACATTTTATTGTAAATCAACTACAATTTTTTAAAATTACAAGTTCAAACCTCATAATAAGGATCACTTTGATGTTCCATATCCCTAGAATCAGCAATATTTTCACTATTATATTGATTTCTTCCAATCAATGTGAGGGAGAGCAATGTCAGTTTTCATTTCTTTGAATCAAAGTACAAAACTGCAGGGCAGAATAGTCTAACAAATAATGTTCATGTGCTGTTGGTTGTCAAAGAGAAGAGTTAGAGGGAAAGAGAAAACCAGACATCAGCTCCTCTCCCTAAAATACACTAAACAACCAGCTCAGGTGGTTTTGTGTCCTGTTCACTTGTGCAGTAACTATTGCTCGTATCCATGCCATGTAAACTCAGTCTATTATTTTCAGGATGTAGAACACACCTCTACATCCTTAGCAAGGAAACAGAAGAGCCAGTCTCATAATGAATGAGTGCTTTGGCACTTGTTAGGGGTTTGTATCCTCGGGTTTAGATCAATGAGTTCATTAATTTCCTAATGCTAGATATTCAGGGGCTTTATGGAGAATGAATAGAAGTTCTGTTGACAGAATTAAAGGCTATGTAGCTGTGACAAAATTAAGAATGTCTCAGTTCTACTCTGTTTTTGGAATCTGAAGGGAGAAGAAAGTATGTAGAAAAAATATGCAAACACTTACTGAAAACTGTTTGTTCCTTTTTTATTCAAATATTTTATGGAGTTGTTTTTTATGAAGAAATGAAATAAATCTGTACTGATATTTTTTTAAATCCAATTTTCTTCCCTTTCTTTGTATACAAAGTTGTTTTCCTTCACTCTTTATTGTTTCTAGTACCTCTATTTTTACATATGAAAATTACAAAGCAGGCAGTAGTGAACTATCTATCATATATTAGCACCCTATGGTAAATTAGCAAATTTATAAATACATAATTATAAAAACTTATATTTTTTAGAAACACGTTTTTCATAGTACAATATTTAATGTGGTTTTAATGTGGCAAAAGACATATTTATTAATAGACCCAAATATCTTTGTCTCTGTAAAAATTAAGAAAAATAAATAAATTTAAATTTATGTTTAGTGATCAATGTCTCAGTAAATTATCTTATTTGGAAATGATCTAGACAATAAATGTTCATTATTTAGTTTAGCTTAGTATAAACTTTTATTTTATTTACATTTATTTAAATTACTTGTTTTTAACAATTATGCTTAGATTAGCCATCAAACAGCTAGCCATCATCTTAAGTTATTGTTTTTTGTTTTTTGTTTGTTTGTTTGTTTTTGTTTTGCGGTACGCGGGTCTCTCACTGTTGTGGCCTCTCCCGTTGCAGAGCACAGGCTCCGTATGTGCAGGCTCAGTGGTCATGGCTCACGGGCCCAGCCGCTCCGGCATGTGGGATCTTCCCCGACCAGGGCACGAACCCGTGTCCCCTGCATCGGCAGGCGGACTCTCAACCACTGCGCCACCAGGGAAGCCCTTAAGTTATTTTGTAACATAGAGATAGCGTGAGCCTATGTGACAAATAAACCAAGGTAGAAAAAGTTATATGTTTGCATTACATTTAATATTGACAATTCCAAAGACAAGGCTGTTTTTATTAAACCAACAAACTTAAACTAACTTTTATTTAACAAAGATTATCCTGATCATGTGAACTTGAAAACAGCTGGATTAGAGTTTCCATTTCTGAGAGTTTTAGGAATATTTAATTTATACATGCACTTATTTCTCTTTAAGCCAACTAAGTAGAATTCTTTTTAAAATATCAGGGGCAGAGTCAAGATGGCAGTGTGGGAAGATGTAGAGTTAGCGTCTCCCCACAACTAGGGTGCCTGCCGGCCGCTGGTGGGGAGACCCGCAAGGAGACAGGAGGAACCCTAAAGTGAACCAGTAGGACGTAGGGGTACTGAGCAGGGAGGAGAAGTGGAAGCCAGACAGAATCAGTGCCCCTGAGGCCAGGGAGATCAGGAGAAGCAGGCGGTAGGGGCCCTCCCAGACCGGAGAAGCAGGACAGGAGGGCGTTTACCCCACCCACTCGAGCCCAGGAAGCCTGCTGGGCTCCTAGGTGAGGTCCCCTGCCTTCTGAGACCAGGGGTTGGGGGGGCACACCTGGGCCCCTTCTGTTCCTTGATCCTAAGCCCCAATCCCCACAGCCCCCAAGGCCTTTTCCAGCCCTGTGGGTCCTGAGCATTGCCCCTGCCCACCGCCCAAACCTCACCCTTGCTTAGGCCCTGCCCTCCACAGCCAAGGCCTTCCCCCACCTTTTTTTCCCCCTCCTCCTCTTTTTTACTAGTAGTTCTGTACTACTAGTAAAACTACTGGTACTGTAGTTCTTTCCGGTTGTTGATTCATCTATATTTTTACTTTTATATTCTTCATAACATATCTGTTAGTTTCCTAGTCTAATTTTATATTTCACTTTGTTATTGGGGTTTTTTTTGTTTTTTTGCTTTTTCTGCCGCTCCAGATGGCTTGCGGGATCTTGGTTCATGAGCCCAGAATTGGGCCTAAGCTCCTGCGGTGGGAGCTCCGAGTCCAAACCACTGGACTAACAGAGAACCTCAGACCCTAGGGAATATTCATTGGAGTGAGGTCTCACAGAGTTCCTCATCTCAGCACCAAGACCCATCTCTACCCAATAGCCTACAAACCCCAGAGTTGTAAACCTCAGGCCAAACAACCAGTAAGACAGGAACACAATCCCACTCATAAAAAAAAAAAAGAGAGACACGGCAAAAAAAAATATCACAGATGAAGGAGCAAGGTAAAAACCTACAAGACCAAATAAATGAAGAGGAAATAGGCAATCTACCTGAAAAAGAATTCAGAGTAATGATAGTAAAGATCATCCAGAATCTCAGAAATAGAATGGAGGCACAGATTGAGAAAATACAAGAAATGTTTAACACAGATCTAGAAGAACAAACAAACAGAGATGAACAACATAATGACTGAAATGAAAAATACACTAGAAGGAATCAAAAACTGAGGCAGAAGAACAAATAAGTGAGCTGGAAGACAAAATGGTGGAAATAACTGCCAAGGAGCAGACTAAAGAAAAAAGAATGAAAAGAATTGAAGACAATTTCAGAGACCTCTGGGACAACAATAAATGTACCAACATTCGAATTATAGGGGTCCCAAAAGAAGAGGAGAAAAAGAAAGGGCCTGAGAAAATATTTGAAGAGATTATAGCTGAAAACTTCCCTAACATGGGAGAGAAAATAGTCATTCAGGTCCAGGAAGCACAGAGAGTCCCATATAGGATAAACCCTAGGAAAAACACACCAAGACACATATTAATCAAACTAATAAAAATTAAACTCAAAGAAAAAATATTAAAAGCAGCAAGGGAAAAACAAAAAACAACATACAAAGGAATCCCCATAAGTTATCAGCGGGTTTTTCAGTGGAAACTCTTCAGGCCAGAAGGGAGTGGCAGGATATACTTAAAGTGATGAAAGAGAAAAACCTACAACCAAGATTACTCTAGCCAGAAAGGATCTCATTCAGATTTGACGGAGAAGTCAAAAGCTTTTCAGACAAGCAAAAGCTAAGAGAATTCAGCACCACCAAACCAGCTTTACCGCAAATGCTAAAGAAACTTCTCAAAGAGGGAAACACAAAAGAAGAGAAAGACCCACAAAAACCAACCCAAAACAACTAAGAAAATGGTAATAGGAACATACGTATCGATAATAACCTTGAATGTAAATGGATTAAATGCCCCAATGAAAAGACAGAGACTGGCTGAATGGATACAAAAACAAGACCCATATATATGCTATCTCCAAGAGACCCACTTCAGACCTAGGGACACATACAAACTGAACATGAAGGGATGGAAAAAGATATTCCATGCAAATGGAAATCAAAAGAAACCTGGAGTAGCAATACTCATATCAGATAAAATAGACTTTAAAATAAAGTCTGCTACAAGAGACAAGGAGGGACACTACATAATGATCAAAGGATCAATCCAAGAAGAAGATATAACAATTATAAATGTTTATGCACCCAACATAGGAGCACCTCAATACATATGGCAAATGCTAACAACCAGGAAAGGAGAAATCAACAGTAACACAGTAATAGTAGGGTGCCTTAACACACCACTTACACCAATGGACAGATCATCCAAACGAAAAATAAATAAGGAAGCACAAGCTTTAAATGATACAATAGACCAGATAGATCTAACTGATATTTATAGAACATTCCACCCAAAAGTGGCAGAATACACTTTCTTCTCAAGTGCACATGGAACATTCTCCAGGATAGATCACATTTTGGGTCAAAAATCAAGTCTTGGAAAATTTAAGAATATTGAAATCATATCAAGCATCTTTTCTGACCACAATGCTATTAGGTTGGAAATCAATTACATGAAAAAAACTGTAAAAAACACAAATACACGGAGGCTAAACAGTGCACTACTAAATAACCAAGAGATCACTGAAGAAATCAAAGAAGAAATAAAAAAATACATAGAAACAAATGACAATGAAAACACAACGACCCAAAACCTATGTGACGCAGCAAAAGCAGTCCTAAGAGGGAAGTTTATAGCAATACAATCTCACCTCAAGAAACAAGAAAAATCTCAAATAAACAATCTAACCCTACACTTAAAACAACTAGAGAAAGAAGAACAAAGAAAACCCAAAGTCAGTAGAAGGAAAGAAATCATAAAGATCAGAGCAGAAATAATGAAATAGAAACAAATAAAACAATAGCAAAGATCAATAAAACTAAAAGCTGGTTCTTTGATCAGATAAACAAAATTGATAAACCCTTAGCCAGACTCATCAAGAAAAAAAGGGAGAGGACGCAAATCAATAAAATTAGAAATGAAAAAGGAGAAATCACAACTGACACTGCAGAAATACAAAGGATTATAAGATACTACTACAAGCAACTATATGCCAATAAAGTGGACAACCACGAAGAAATGGACAAATTCTTGGAAAGGTACAATTTTCCAAGACTGAACCGGGAAGAATTAGAAAATATAAACAGGCCTATCACAAGTAATGAAATTGAAACCGTAATTTAAAATCTCCCAACAAACAAAAGTCTAGGACGAGATGGCTTCACAGGCAAATTCTATCAAACATTTAGAGAAGAGCTTACACCAATCATTCTCAAAATCTTCCAAAAAATTGCAGAGGGAGCAATTCATTCCATGAAGCCACCATCACCCTGATACCAAAACCAGTAAATGATATCACAAAACAAGAAAATTATAGACCAATATCACTGATGAACGTAGATGCAAAAATCCTCAACAAAATACTAGCAAACAGAATCCAACAGCACATTAAAAGGATCACACACCATGATCAAGTGGGATTTATCCTAGGGATGCAAGCATTCTTCAATATATGCAAATCAATGTGATACACCACATTAACAAATTAAGGAATAAAAACCATATGATCATCTCAATAGATGCAGAAAAGGCTTTTGACAAAATCCAACACCCATTTATGAAAAAAACTCTCCAGAAAATGGGTATAGAGGGAACCTACCTCAACATAACAAAGGAAATATATGACAAACCCACAGCAAACGTCATTCTCAATGGTGAAAAACTGAAAGCATTTCCACTAAGATCAGGAACAAGACAAGGATATCCACACTCACCACTCTTATTCAACATAGTTTTGGAAGTCCTAGCCACAGCAATCAGAGAAGAAAAAGAAATAAAAGGAATGCAAATTGGAAAAGAAGAAGTAAAACTGTCACTGTTTGCCAATGACATGATACTATACATAGAAAATCCTAAAGATACCACCAGAAAACTACTAGAACTAATCAGTGAATTTGGTAAGGTTGCAGGATACAAAATTAATGCACAGAAATCTCGGGCACTCCTATACACCAACAACGAAAAATCAAAAAGAGAAATTAAGGAAACACTCCCATTAACCATTACAACAAAAAGAATAAAATACCTAGGAATAAACCTGCTTAAGGAGGCAAAAGACTTGTACTAAGAAAACTATAAAACACTGATGAAAGAAGTCAAAGATGACATAAACAGATGGAGAAATATACCATGTTCTTGGATTGGAAGAATCAATATTGTGAAAATGACTATACTACCCAAAGCAATCTACAGATTCAACACAATCCATACCAAACTACCAATGACATTCTTCACAGAATTAGAATAAAAAATTTTACAATTTGTATGAAAACACAAAAGACCCCAAATAGCCAAAGCAATCCTGAGAAAGAAAAACGGAGTTGGAGGAATCAGGCTCCCTGACTTCAAACTATACCACAAAGCTACAGTAATCAAGACAGTATGGTACAGGCACAAAAACAGAAATATAGATCAATGGTACAAGATAGAATGCCCAGAGATAAACCCACGCACCTATGGTCACCTAATTTATGACAAAGGAGGCAAGAACATACAATGGAGGAAAGACAGCCTCTTCAATAAGTGGTGCTGGGAAAACTGGACAGCTACATATAAAAGAATGAAATTAGAACACTACCTAACATCATACACAAAAATAAGCTCCAAATGGATTAAAGACTTAAATGTAAGACCAGACACTATAAAACTCTTAGAGGAAAACATAGGAAAAACACTCTTTGACATAAACCACAGCAAGATCTTTTTCGACCCACCTCCTAAAGTAATGGAAATAAAAACAAAAATAAACAAATGGGACTTAATTAACCTTAAAAGCTTTTGCATAGCAAAGGAAACCATAGACAAGACAAAAACACAACCCTCACAATGGGAGAAACTATTTGCAAATGAAACAACAGACAAAGGATTAATCTCCAAAATATACAAACAGCTCATGGAGCTAGCTCAATATCAAAAAAACAAACAATTCATTTAAAAAATGGTCAGAAGACCTAAATAGACATCTCACCAAGGATGACATACAGATGGCCAAGAGGCACATGAAAAGATGCTCCACATCACTAATTACTAGAGAAATGCAAGTCAAAACTACAATGAGGCATCAACTCACGCCAGTCAGAATGGCCATTATCAAAATATCTAGAAACAATAAATGCTGGAAAGGGTGTGGTGTAAAGGGAATCCTCCTGCACTGTTGGTAGGATACAACCACTATGGAAAACAGTATGGAGGTTCCTTAAAAAACTAAAAATAGAACTACCATATGACCCAGCAATCCCACTACTGGGCACATACCCTGAGAAAACCATAATTCAAAAAGAGACATGTACCACAATGTTCATTGCAGCACTATCTACAATAGCCAGGCCATGGAGCCAACCTAAATGTCCATCAACAGACGAATGGATAAAGAAGATATGGCACATATATACAATGGAATATTACTCAGCCATAAAAAGAAATGAAATTGAGTTATTTGTAGTGAGGGGATGGACCTGGAGTCTGTCATACAGAGTGAAGTAAGTCAGAAAGAGAAAAACAAATACCATATGCTAACACATATATATGGAATCTAAAAACAAAAATGGTACTGATGAACCTAGTTGCAGGGCAGGAATAAAGTGACAGACATAGAAAATGGACTTGACGACATGGGGTGGGAGGGCGAAGCTGGGGCGAAGTGAGAGTAGCATCAACGTATATACACTACTGAATGTAAAATAGTTGGCTGGTGGGAAGCAGCTGCATAGCACAGGGAGATCGGCTCGGTGCTTCGCCATGACCTAGAGGGGTGGGATAGGGAGGATGGGAGGGAGGCTCAAGAGGGAGGGGATATGGGGACATTGTATGCATATGGCTGATTTGCTTTGTTGTGCAACAGAAACTAACACGGTATTGTGAAGTAATTATACTCCAATAAAGATCTATTAAAAAAATATCATGTAGGGCTTTCCTGGTGGCACAGTGGTTGAGAGTCCGCCTGCCAATGCAGAGGACATGGGTTCGTGCACCAGTCTGGGAAGATCCCACATACCGCGGAGTGGATGGGCCCGTGAGCCATGGCCACTGAGCCTGCGCGTCGGGAGCCTGTGCTCCACAACAGGAGAGGCCACAACAGTGAGAGGCCCGCGTACCGCAAAAAAAAAAAAAAAAAAAAATATCATATATACATGGGAATTCCCTGGCGGTCCAGTGGTTATGACTCGGGGCTTTTACTGCCAAGGGCCCGGGTCCAACCCCTGGTTGGGGAACTAAGATCCCACAAGCTGCACGGGGCGGCCAAAACAATATCATATATGTATATATATAATATACATACATATATGGATATACATAAACATGTAGACAGAGACAAAGGTCTTATAGTTTTTAATTTTAGCCATATCTCAGGTATAATAATACAAAACTCAAAAGAATCTGGATCCAAATTGTTTTTCTGGCCGACAGACTAATTTAAGGTTACCTGCTCAGATGGCCAAAGTTTTTTAATGAAGATTTTGTGCGTGTGTGTGTGTGTGTGTGTGTGTGCGTGCGCACACGCACACGCGCACTGTAAGGATTCTTTTAGAAAAGCTATTTTTAGAGTCATTTTGTCTCTTAGAAACTTCTGCATACCAATCAAAGAGTATCTTCCATCGTCTCTGAGAGGTTTGCAATCCTCTTTTCAAGGGCATCCCGTAAAGTGGACTATCTTATCTAAGTTAAAATTTCCCCGAAGTGGCCACTACAATTCCAAATTATCCTTTGTAAAGTTCATCCATTTTGCCAGAAAGGCACAAGATCCTGGTCCATAGTAGGTATACATACAAGAAGCAAGAGTTTTTAAGGGAGGAGGAGAATGAGATTTAGATGAGGTGGAACCTATCTCTTCCTCTAGATTCCCTGAAACAATCTGTGAGGACCTCAGTCATCCTACCATTGCCTAAATCCCAGGGAATCACAAGTTTCTCCCCTTTCAGACAGAAGGGTGACTTACCAAGAAGCTTCAACAAACAGAATACAGGTATGCACAATAAATTCCGAGAGCTCAACATGCAAAGAGAGCAACATTCAGGCTGACTGCAAGGTTGGCAAGAAAGTGGTGAGCTCAATGGGCCCAGTGGGTACCAGCACGTGGTTGCTCACTGGCCTCAGAGTTGTTGAGGGTCTTCTTTGGATACCACTTCTGATGTCAGAAAACTGTCAAAAATCCAGAAATAACATAATCAAAACCACCAAATCAATAAATAGTATTTAGTAAGAGTTTGTTGTGTATATAAAAACAGGAACTGGGAGCTTCCAGAGTCAAAGATGGATATGAAGGTCACAGGCATTAAATTACAGCAAGGCTTATAAAGTGAAAATGAGAGGAAAAAAAAGTGAAAATGAGAAAGTTATTAACGTTTACAATGACTGGTTATTACAATGGGGGGTTCTAGATGGCAGGGGATTGGTTAAAAGTGATTACCTCATACCATTTTAAAGACCATGACTTAAGGTTTTTTTTTTATGACTGTCAGAGGTATTTATAAGAAATAACCTAGGTTAAGTTTCATTTATGTTCATTTATGAACATAAGTTCATTTATGAACATTAAGTTCATTTATGAAATAAGCTAGATTTAGTTGAGCTTACTGGCTTAAATGGTTTTGTCTGCTCAGGGAATTCTCAAGTCCAGTCTCCATTTTGTATTTAATTTTAACCACACACACACACACACACACACACACACACACACACACACACACAC